>NC_140328.1:92500-95000 GCF_964211825.1 Aythya ferina
CTAACCCTAAGCCTAAGAGAATACAAACCCTAACCCTAACCCTAACCTTAACCCTAACCCTAACCCTAACCCTAAGAGAACCCTTACCCTAACCCTGAGAGAACCCTACCCCTAACCCTAAACCTAAGAGAACCCTAACCCTAAACCTAACCCTAAACATAACCCTAACCCTAAACCTAACCCTAATCCTAACCCTTACCCTAACCCTAACCCTAACCCTAACCCTAACCCTAACCCTTATCCTAAGAGATCACTAAACCTAACCCTAACCCTAACCCTAACCGTAATCTAACCCTAAGAGAACACTAAACCTAACCCTAACCCTAACCCTAACCCTAAACCTAACCCTAAACCTAACCCTAACCCTAACCCTAACCCTAACCATAACCCTAACCCTAACCCTAACCCTAACCCTAACCCTAACCCTAACCCTAATCCTAACTTTAACCCTTACACTAACCCTAACCCTAACCCTAACCCTAACCCTAACCTTAACCATAACCCTAAGAGAACACTAACCTTAACCCTAACCCTAACCCTAACCCTAACCCAAACCCTCACCCTAAGAGATCACTAACCCTAACCCTAACCCTAACCCTAACCCTAACCCTAACTCTAACCCTAACCCTAAGAGAACACTAAACCTAACCCTAACCCTAACCCTATCCCTAAGAGAACACTAATCCTAACCCTAACCCTAACCATAACCCTAAACCTAACCCTAAACTTAACCCTAATCCTAACCCTAAGAGATCACTAACCCTAACCCTAACCCTAAACCTAACCCTAACCCTAACCCTAACCCTAACGTAACCCTATTCCTAACCCTAACCCTAACCCTAACCCTAACAGAACCCTAACCCTAACCCTAACCCTAACCCTAACCCTAACCCTAACCCTAACCCTAATCCTAACCCTAACCCTAAACCTAACCCTAACCCTAACCCTAACCCTAACCCTAACCCTAACCCTAACCCTATCCCTAACCCTACCCTAACCCTAACCCTAACCATAACCCTAACCCTAACCCTAACCCTAACCCTAACCCTAACCCTAATCCTAACCCTAACCCTAACCCTAACCCTAACTCTAACCCTAACACTAACCCTAACCCTAACCCTAACTCTAACCCTAACCCTAAGAGAACCCTTACCTTAACCCTAACCCTAAGAGAACCCTAACCCTAACACTACCACTAAGAGATCACTAACCCTAAACCTAAACTTAACCCTAACCCTAACCCTAACCCTAACCCTAACCCTACCACTACCCCTAACCCTACCCCTAACCCTAACCCTAACCCTAACAGTAACCCTAACCCTAACCCTAACCCTAACCCAAACCCTAACCCTAAGAGAACACTAACCCTAACCCTAACCCTAACCCTAACCCTAAGAGAACCCTAACCCTAACACTAACCCTATCCCTAACCCTAACCCTAAGAGAACACTAACCCTAACCATAACCCTAACCATAACCCTTACCCTAACCATAACCCTAACCCTAACCCTAACCCTAATCCTAACCCTAACCCTAACTCTAACCCTAACCCTATCCCTAAGAGAACACTAATCCTAACCTTAAACCTATCCCTAACCCTTAACGTAACCCTAACCTTAACCCTAACCCTAAGAGAACACAAACCCTAACACTAACCCTAACCCTAACCCTAAACCTAAACCTAACCCTGACCCTAACCCTAACCCTAAGAGATCACTAACCCTAACCCTAACCCTAACCCTAACCCTAAAACCTAAACCTAACCCTAACCCTAACCCTAAGAGAACAGTAAACCTAACCCTAACCCTAACCCTAAGAGAACACTAACTCTAAACCTAACCCTAACCCTAACCCTAACCCTAAGAGAATACAAACCCTAACCCTAACCCTAACCCTAACCCTAACCCTTACACTAACCCTAACCCTAAGAGAACCCTAACCCTAACACTAAGATATCACTAACCCTAAACCTAAGCCTAACCCTAAACCTAACCCTAACCCTAACCCTAACCCTAACCCTAACCTTAACCCTAACCCTAACCCTAACCCTAAGAGAACACTAACCCTTAACCTAACCCTAACCCTAACCCTAACCATAACACTAACCCTAACTTTAACCCTAACACTAACTCTAACCCTAACCCTAACCCTAACCCTAACCCTAACCCTAACCCTAACCCTAACCCTAACCCTAAACCTAAAAGGACACTAACCTTAACCCTAACCCTAACCCTAACACAAACCCTAACCCTAAGAGAACCCTAACCCTAACACTAAGATATCACTAACCCTAAACCTAACCCTAACCCTAAACCTAACCCTAACCCTAACCCTAACACTAACCCTAACCTTAACCCTAACCCTAACCCTAACCCTAAGAGAACACTAACCCTTAACCTAACCCTAACCCTAACCCTAACACAAACCCTAACCCTAAGAGATCACTAACCCTAACCCTAACCCTAACCCTAACCCTAACTCTAACCCTAACCCTAAGAGA
>NC_140328.1:107500-110000 GCF_964211825.1 Aythya ferina
CTAACCCTAACCCTAACCCTAACCCTAACCCTAACCCTAACCCTAACCCTAACCCTAACCCTAACCCTAACCCTAACCCTAACCCTAACCCTAACCCTAACCCTAACCCTAACCCTAACCCTAACCCTAAGAGAACCCTAACCCTAACCCTAACCCTAACCCTAACCCTAACCCTAACCCTAACCCTAACCCTAACCCTAACCCTAACCCTAACCCTAACCCTAACCCTAACCCTAACACTAACCCTAACCCTAACCCTAACCCTAACCCTAACCCTAAACCTAACCCTAACCCTAACCCTAAGAGAACACTAACCCTAACGCTAACCCTAACCCTAAGAGAACACTAACCCTAACCCTAACCGTAACCCTAACCCTAAACCTAAACCTAACCCTAACCCTAACCCTAACCCTAACCCTAACCCTAACCCTAAACCTAACCCTAACCCTAAGAGATCACTAACCCTAACCCTAACCCTAACCCTAACCCTCACTCTAAACCAAACCCAAAGTCTAACCCTAACCCTAACCCTAAGAGAACACTAACCCTAACCCTAACCCTAACCCTAACCCTAAGAGAACACTAACCCTAACCCTAACCCTAACCCTAAGAGAACCCTTACACTAACCCTAAGAGAACCCTAACCCTAACTTTAACCCTAAGAGAACCCTAACCCTAACCCTAACACTAACTCTATTCCTAACCCTAACCCTAACCCTAACCCTAACCCTAACCCTAACCCTAAGAGACCCTAACCCTAACCCTAACCCTAACCCTAACCCTAACCCTAACCCTAACCCTAACCCTAACCCTAACCCTAACCGTAACCCTAAGAGAACAGTAACCCTAAACCTAACCCTAATCCTAAGAGAACACTAACCCTAACCCTAAACCTAAACCTAACCCTAACCCTAAACCTAACCCTAACCTAACCCTAACCCTAACCCTAACCCTAACCCTAACCCTAACCCTAACCCTAACCCTAACCCTAACCCTAACACTAACCCTAACCCTAACCCTAACCCTAACCCTAACCCTAACCCTAAACCTAACCCTAACCCTAACCCTAAGAGAACACTAACCCTAACGCTAACCCTAAACCTAAGAGAACACTAACCCTAACCCTAACCGTAACCCTAACCCTAACCCTAAACCTAACCCTAACCCTAACCCTAACCCTAACCCTAACCCTAAACCTAACCCTAACCCTAAGAGATCACTAACCCTAACCCTAACCCTAACCCTAACCCTCACTCTAAACCAAACCCAAAGTCTAACCCTAACCCTCACCCTAAGAGAACACTAACCCTAACCCTAACCCTAACCCTAACCCTAACCCTAACCCTAACCCTAACCCTAACCCTAACCCTAACCCTAACCCTAACCCTAACCCTAACCCTAACCCTAACCCTAACCCTAACCCTAACCCTAACCCTAACCCTAACCCTAACCCTAACCCTAACCCTAACCCTAACCCTAACCCTAACCCTAACCCTAACCCTAACCCTAACCCTAACCTAACCCTATCACTAAACCTAACCCTAACCCTAAACCTACCCCTAAACCTAACCCTAACCTTAAGAGAACACTAACCCTAACCCTAACCCTAAACCTAACCCTAACCCTAACCCTAACCCTAACCCTAACCCTAACCCTAACCCTAACCCTAACCCTAACCCTAACCCTAACCTTAACCCTAACCCTAACCCTAACCCTAACCCTAACCCTAACCCTAACCCTAACCCTAAGAGAACACTAACCCTAACGCTAACCCTAACCCTAAGAGAACACTAACCCTAACCCTAACCGTAACCCTAACCCTAACCCTAAACCTAACCCTAACCCTAACCCTAACCCTAACCCTAAACCTAACCCTAACCCTAAGAGATCACTAACCCTAACCCTAACCCTAACCATAACCCTCACTCTAAACCAAACCCAAAGTCTAACCCTAACCCTAACCCTAAGAGAACACTAACCCTAACCCTAACCCTAACCCTAACCCTAACCCTAACCCTAACCCTAACCCTAAACCTAACCCTAAGAGAACACTAACCCTTACCCTAAGCCTAACCCTAACCCTAACCCTAACCCTAACCTTAACCCTAACCCTAACCCTAACCCTAACCCTAACCCTAACCCTAACCCTAACCCTAACCCTAAACCTAACCCTAAGAGAACACTAACCCTTACCCTAAGCCTAACCCTAACCCTAACCCTAACCCTAACCTTAACCCTAACCCTAACCCTAACCCTAACCCTAACCCTAACCCTAACCCTAACCCTAACCCTAACCCTAAGAGAACCCTTACACTAACCCTAAGAGAACCCTAACCCTAACCCTAACCCTAAGAGAACCCTAACCCTAACCCTAACACTAACTCTAATCCTAACCCTAACCCTAACCCTAACCCTAACCCTAAGAGACCCTAACCCGAACCCTAACCCTAAACCTAACCCTAACCCTAACCCTAAGAGAACACTAACCCTAACGCTAACC
>NC_140328.1:115000-120000 GCF_964211825.1 Aythya ferina
ACCCTAACCCTAACCCTAACCCTAACCCTAACCCTAACCTTAACCCTAACCCTAACCCTAACCCTAACCCTAACACTAAGAGAACCCTTACACTAACCCTAAGAGAACCCTAACCCTAACCCTAACTTTAAGAGAACCCTAACCCTAACCCTAACACTAACTCTAATCCTAACCCTAACCCTAACCCTAACCCTAACCCTAACCCTAACCCTAAGAGACCCTAACCCTAACCCTAACCCTAACCCTAACCCTAACCCTAACCCTAACCCTAACACTAAGAGAACCCTTACCCTAACCCTAAGAGAACCCTAACCCTAACCCTAACCGTAAGAGAGCCCTAACACTAAACCTAACCCTAACCCCAACAGTAACCCTAACCCTAACCCTAACCCTAACCCTAACCCTAAGAGAACCCTAACCCTAACCCTAATCCTAACCCTAACCCTAACCCTAACCCTAACCCTAACCCTAACCCTAACCCTAACCCTAACCCTAACCCTAACCCTAACCCTAACCCTAACCCTAACCCTAACCCTAACCCTAACCCTAAGAGAACCCTAACCCTAACCCTAACCCTAACCCTAACCCTAACCCTAACCCTAACCCTAACCCTAACCCTAACCCTAAGAGAACCCTTACCCTAACCCTAAGAGAACCCTAACCCTAACCCTAACCCTAAACCTAACCCTAACCCTAACCCTAACCCTAAGCCTAATCCTAACCCTAACCCTAACCCTAACCCTATCCCTAACCCTAAGAGATCCTAACCCTAACCCTAACCCTAACCCTAACCCTAACCCTAACCCTAACCCTAACCCTAACCCTAAGAGAACAGTAACCCTAAACCTAACCCTAATCCTAAGAGAACACTAACCCTAACCCTAACCCTAACCCTAACCCTAACCCTAACCCTAACCCTAACCCTAACCCTAACCCTAACCCTAAGAGATCACTAACCCTAACCCTAACCCTAACCCTAACCCTCACCCTAAACCAAACCCAAAGTCTAACCCTAACCCTAACCCTAAGAGAAACCTAACCCTAACACTAAACCTAACCCTAAACCTAAACCTACCCCTAAACCTAACCCTAACCCTAAGAGAACACTAACCCTAACCCTAACCCTAAACCTAACCCTAACCCTAACCCTAACCCTAACCCTAACCCTAACCCTAACCCTAACCTTAACCCTAACCCTAACCCTAACCCTAACCCTAACCCTAACCCTAACCCTAACCCTAACCCTAACCCTAAGAGAACCCTTACCCTAACCCTGAGAACCCTAACCCTAACCCTAACCCTAACCCTAACCCTAAACCTAACCCTAAACCTAACCCTAACCCTAACCCTAACCCTAACCCTAACCCTAACCCTAAGAGAACCCTAACCCTAACCCTAACCCTAACCCTAACCCTAACCCTAACCCTAACCCTAACCCTAACCCTAACCCTAACCCTAACCCTAACCCTAACCCTAACCCTAACACTAACCCTAACCCTAAACCTAACCCTAACCCTAACCCTAACCCTAACCCTAAACCTAACCCTAACCCTAACCCTAATAGAACACTAACCCTAACCCTAACCCTAACCCTAACACTAACCCTAACCCTAACCCTAACCCTAAGAAAACCCTAACCCTAACCCTAAACCTAACCCTAACCCTAAGAGATCACTAACCCTAACCCTAACCCTAACCCTAAACCAAACCCAAAGTCTAACCCTAACCCTAACCCTAACCCTAAACCTAACCCTAAGAGAACACTAACCCTTACCCTAACCCTAAACCTAACCCTAACCCTAACCCTAATCCTAACCCTAACCCTAACCCTAACCCTAACCCTAAGAGAACCCTTACCCTAACCCTAAGAGAACCCTAACCCTAACCCTAACCCTAAGAGAACCCTAACCCTAACCCTAACATTAACCCTAAACCTAACCCTAACCCTAACCCTAACCCTAACCCTAAACCTAACCCTAAGAGACCCTAACCCTAACCCTAACCCTAACCCTAACCCTAACCCTAACCCTAACCCTAACCCTAACCCTAACCCTAACCCTAACCCTAACCCTCACCCTAAACCAAACCCAAAGTCTAACCCTAACCCTAACCCTAAACCTAACCCTAAGAGAACACTAACCCTTACCGTAACCCTAACCCTAACCCTAACACTAACCTTAATCCTAACCCTAACCCTAACCCTAACCCTAACCCTAACCCTAACCCTAAGAGAACCCTTACCCTAACCCTAAGAGAACCCTAACCATAACCCTAACCCTAAGAGAACCCTAACCCTAACCCTAACATTAACCCTAAACCTAACCCTAACCCTAACCCTAACCCTAACCCTAAACCTAACCCTAAGAGACCCTAACCCTAACCCTAACCCTAACCCTAACCCTAACCCTAACCCTAACACTAACCCTAACCCTAACCCTAACCCTAACCTTAACCCTAACCCTAACCCTAACCCTAACCCTAACACTAAGAGAACCCTTACACTAACCCTAAGAGAACCCTAACCCTAACCCTAACTTTAAGAGAACCCTAACCCTAACCCTAACACTAACTCTAATCCTAACCCTAACCCTAACCCTAACCCTAACCCTAACCCTAACCCTAAGAGACCCTAACCCTAACCCTAACCCTAACCCTAACCCTAACCCTAACCCTAACCCTAACACTAAGAGAACCCTTACCCTAACCCTAAGAGAACCCTAACCCTAACCCTAACCGTAAGAGAGCCCTAACACTAAACCTAACCCTAACCCCAACAGTAACCCTAACCCTAACCCTAACCCTAACCCTAACCCTAAGAGAACCCTAACCCTAACCCTAATCCTAACCCTAACCCTAACCCTAACCCTAACCCTAACCCTAACCCTAACCCTAACCCTAACCCTAACCCTAACCCTAACCCTAACCCTAACCCTAACCCTAACCCTAACCCTAACCCTAAGAGAACCCTAACCCTAACCCTAACCCTAACCCTAACCCTAACCCTAACCCTAACCCTAACCCTAACCCTAACCCTAAGAGAACCCTTACCCTAACCCTAAGAGAACCCTAACCCTAACCCTAACCCTAAACCTAACCCTAACCCTAACCCTAACCCTAAGCCTAATCCTAACCCTAACCCTAACCCTAACCCTATCCCTAACCCTAAGAGATCCTAACCCTAACCCTAACCCTAACCCTAACCCTAACCCTAACCCTAACCCTAACCCTAACCCTAAGAGAACAGTAACCCTAAACCTAACCCTAATCCTAAGAGAACACTAACCCTAACCCTAACCCTAACCCTAACCCTAACCCTAACCCTAACCCTAACCCTAACCCTAACCCTAACCCTAAGAGATCACTAACCCTAACCCTAACCCTAACCCTAACCCTCACCCTAAACCAAACCCAAAGTCTAACCCTAACCCTAACCCTAAGAGAAACCTAACCCTAACACTAAACCTAACCCTAAACCTAAACCTACCCCTAAACCTAACCCTAACCCTAAGAGAACACTAACCCTAACCCTAACCCTAAACCTAACCCTAACCCTAACCCTAACCCTAACCCTAACCCTAACCCTAACCCTAACCTTAACCCTAACCCTAACCCTAACCCTAACCCTAACCCTAACCCTAACCCTAACCCTAACCCTAACCCTAAGAGAACCCTTACCCTAACCCTGAGAACCCTAACCCTAACCCTAACCCTAACCCTAACCCTAAACCTAACCCTAAACCTAACCCTAACCCTAACCCTAACCCTAACCCTAACCCTAACCCTAAGAGAACCCTAACCCTAACCCTAACCCTAACCCTAACCCTAACCCTAACCCTAACCCTAACCCTAACCCTAACCCTAACCCTAACCCTAACCCTAACCCTAACACTAACCCTAACCCTAAACCTAACCCTAACCCTAACCCTAACCCTAACCCTAAACCTAACCCTAACCCTAACCCTAATAGAACACTAACCCTAACCCTAACCCTAACCCTAACACTAACCCTAACCCTAACCCTAACCCTAAGAAAACCCTAACCCTAACCCTAAACCTAACCCTAACCCTAAGAGATCACTAACCCTAACCCTAACCCTAACCCTAAACCAAACCCAAAGTCTAACCCTAACCCTAACCCTAACCCTAAACCTAACCCTAAGAGAACACTAACCCTTACCCTAACCCTAAACCTAACCCTAACCCTAACCCTAATCCTAACCCTAACCCTAACCCTAACCCTAACCCTAAGAGAACCCTTACCCTAACCCTAAGAGAACCCTAACCCTAACCCTAACCCTAAGAGAACCCTAACCCTAACCCTAACATTAACCCTAAACCTAACCCTAACCCTAACCCTAACCCTAACCCTAAACCTAACCCTAAGAGACCCTAACCCTAACCCTAACCCTAACCCTAACCCTAACCCTAACCCTAACCCTAACCCTAACCCTAACCCTAACCCTAACCCTAACCCTCACCCTAAACCAAACCCAAAGTCTAACCCTAACCCTAACCCTAAACCTAACCCTAAGAGAACACTAACCCTTACCGTAACCCTAACCCTAACCCTAACACTAACCTTAATCCTAACCCTAACCCTAACCCTAACCCTAACCCTAACCCTAACCCTAAGAGAACCCTTACCCTAACCCTAAGAGAACCCTAACCATAACCCTAACCCTAAGAGAACCCTAACCCTAACCCTAACATTAACCCTAAACCTAACCCTAACCCTAACCCTAACCCTAACCCTAAACCTAACCCTAAGAGACCCTAACCCTAACCCTAACCCTAACCCTAACCCTAACCCTAACCCTAACACTAACCCTAACCCTAACCCTAACCCTAACCCTAACACTAACCCTAACCCTAAACCTAACCCTAACCCTAACCCTAACCCTAACCCTAAACCTAACCCTAACCCTAACCCTAAGAGAACACTAACCCTAAACCTAACCGTAACCCTAAACCTAACCCTAAACCTAACCCTAACCCTAACC
>NC_140328.1:155000-162500 GCF_964211825.1 Aythya ferina
AGAGAAACCTAACCCTAACCCTAAACCTAACCCTAACCCTAAACCTACCCCTAAACCTAACCCTAACCCTAACCCTAACCCTCACCCTAAACCAAACCCAAAGTCTAACCCTAACCCTAACCGTAAGAGAACACTAACCCTAACCCTAACCCTAACCCTAACCCTAACCCTAACCCTAACCCTAACCCTAACCCTAACCCTAACACTAGCCCTAACTCTAACCCTAACCCTAACCCTAACGCTAACCCTAACCCTAACCCTAACCCTAACCCTAACCCTAACCCTAACCCTAACCCTAACCCTAACCCTAACCCTAACCCTAACCCTTAACCTAACCCTAAGAGAAACCTAACCCTAACCCTAAACCTAACCCTAACCCTAAACCTACCCCTAAACCTAACCCTAACCCTAACCCTAAGAGAAGACTAACCCTAACCCTAACCCTAACCCTAACCCTAACCCTAACCCTAACCCTCACCCTAAACCAAACCCAAAGTCTAACCCTAACCCTAACCGTAAGAGAACACTAACCCTAACCCTAACCCTAACCCTAACCCTAACCCTAACCCTAACCCTAACCCTAACCCTAACCCTAACCCTAACCCTAACCCTAACCCTAACCCTAACCCTAACCCTAACCCTAACCCTAACCCTAACCCTAAACCTTACCCTAACCCTAACGGTAACCCTAATCCTAAGCCTAAGGGAACACAAACACTAACCATAACCCTAACCCTAACCCTAACCGTATCCCTAAGAGAACCTTTACCCTAACCCTAAGAGAACCCTAACCCTAAACCTAACCCTAAGAGAACCCTAAACCTAACCCTAAACCTAACCTTAACCCTAACCCTAAGAGAACACAAAACCTAACCCTAACCCTAACCCTAAACCTAACCCTAACCCTAAGAGAACACAAACCGTAAAACTAACCCTAAACCTAACCCTAACCATAACCCTAACCCTAACCCTAACACTAACCCTAACCCTAACCCTAACCCTAACCCTAACCCTAAGAGAACCCTAACCCTAACCCTAACCCTAACCCTAACCCTAACCCTAACCCTAACCCTAACCCTAAGAGAACACTAACCCTAACCCTAACCCTAACCATAACCCAACCCTAACCCTAACCCTAACCCTAACCCTAACCCTAACCCTAACCCTAACCCTAACCCTAAACCTAACCCTAACTTTAACCCTAACACTAACCCTAACCCTAACCCTAACCATAACCCAACCCTAACCCTAACCCTAACCTAAACCCTAACCCTAACCCTAACCCTAACCCTAACTTTAACCCTAACTCTAACCCTAACCCTAAACCTAACCCTAACCGTAACCCTAACCCTAACCCTAACCCTAACCCTAACCCTAACACTAACCCTAACCCTAAGAGAACACTAACCCTAACCCTAACCCTAACCCTAACTCTAACCCTAACCCTAAGAGAACACTAAACCTAACCCTAACCCTAACCCTAACCCTAAGAGTACACTAAACCTAACCCTAACCCTAATCCTAACCCTAACCCTAACCTTAACCCTAACCCTAACCCTAAGAGATCACTAACCCTAACCCTAACCCTAACCCTAACCCTAACCCTAACCATAACCCTAACCCTAACCCTAACCCTAACCCTCACCCTAAACCAAACCCAAAGTCTAACCCTAACCCTAACCGTAAGAGAACACTAAACCTAACCCTAACCCTAACACTAACCCTAAACCTAACCCTAACCCTAACAATAGCCCTAACCCTAACCCTAACCCTTACCCTAACCCTAACCCTAACGCTAACTCTAACGCTAACCCTAACCCTAACCCTAACCCTAACCCTAACCCTAACCCTAACCCTATACCTAACCCTAAGAGAAACCTAACCCTAACCCTAATCCTAACCCTAACCCTAAACCTACCCCTAAACCTAACCCTAACCCTAACCCTAAGAAAACACTAACCCTAACCCTAACCCTAACCCTAACCCTAACCCTAACCCTAACCCTAACCCTATCCCTATCCCTAACCCTAACCCTAACCCTAATCCTAACCCTAACCCTAACCCTAACCTTAAGAGAACCCTAACCCTAACCCTAACCCTAACCCTAACCCTAAACCTAACCCTAACCCTAACTTTAACCTTAACACTAACCCTAACCCTAACCCTAACCCTAACACTAACCCTAACCATAACCCTAACACTAACCCTAACCCTAACGCTAACCCTAACCCTAACCCTAACCCTAACCCTAACACTAACCCTAAGAGAACACTAACCCTAACGCTAACCTTAACCCTTAGAGAACACTAACCCTAACCCTAACCCTAACCCTAACACTAACCCTAACCATAACCCTAACACTAACCCTAACCCTAACGCTAACCCTAACCGTAACCCTAACCCTAACCCTAACACTAACCCTTAGAGAACACTAACCCTAACCCTAACCCTAACCCTAACCCTCACCCTAAACCAAACCCAAAGTCTAACCCTAACCCTAACTGTAAGAGAACACTAACCCTAACCCTAACCCTAACCCTAACCCTAACCCTAACACTAGCCCTAACCCTAACCCTAACCCTAACCCTAACCCTAACCCTAACCCTAACCCTAACCCTAACCCTAACCCTAACCCTTAACCTAACCCTAAGAGAAACCTAACCCTAACCCTAAACCTAACCCTAACCCTAAACCTACCCCTAAACCTAACCCTAACCCTAACCCTAAGAGAAGACTAACCCTAACCCTAACCCTAACCCTAACCCTAAACCTTACCCTAACCCTAACGGTAAGCCTAATCCTAAGCCTAAGGGAACACAAACACTAACCATAACCCTAACCCTAACCCTAACCGTATCCCTAAGAGAACCTTTACCCTAACCCTAAGAGAACCCTAACCCTAAACCTAACCCTAAGAGAACCCTAAACCTAACCCTAAACCTAACCTTAACCCTAACCCTAAGAGAACACAAAACCTAACCCTAACCCTAACCCTAAACCTAACCCTAACCCTAAGAGAACACAAACCGTAAAACTAACCCTAAACCTAACCCTAACCCTAACCCTAACCCTAACCCTAACACTAACCCTAACCCTAACCCTAACCCTAACCCTAACCCTAACCCTAACCCTAACCCTAAGAGAACCCTAACCCTAACCCTAACCCTAACCCTAAGAGAACACTAACCCTAACCCTAACCCTAACCATAACCCAACCCTAACCCTAACCCTAACCCTAACCCTAACCCTAACCCTAACTTTAACCCTAACCCTAACCCTAACCCTAACCCTAAACCTAACCCTAACCGTAACCCTAACCCTAACCCTAACCCTAACCCTAACCCTAACACTAACCCTAACCCTAAGAGAACACTAACCCTAACCCTAACCCTAACCCTAACCCTAACCCTAAACCTAACCCTAACCCTAACCCTAACCCTAACCCTAACCCTAACCCTATCCCTAAGAGAACACTAACCATAACCCTAACCCTAACCCTAACCCCAAAACCTTACCCTAACACTAACAGTAACCCTAATCCTAAGCCTAAGGGAACACAAACACTAACCATAACCCTAACCCTAACCCTAACCGTATCCCTAATAGAACCTTTACCCTAACCCTAAGAGAACCCTAACACTAAACCTAACCCTAAGAGAACCCTAAACCTAACCCTAAACCTAACCTTAACCCTAACCCTAAGAGAACACAAAACCTAACCCTAACCCTAACCCTAAACCTAACCCTAACCCTAAGAGAACACAAACCGTAAAACTAACCCTAAACCTAACCCTAACCCTAACCCTAACCCTAACCCTAACTCTAACCCTAACCCTAAGAGAACACTAAACCTAACCCTAACCCTAACCCTAACCCTAAGAGTACACTAAACCTAAACCTAACCCTAATCCTAACCCTAACCCTAACCCTATCCCTAAGAGAAACCTTACCCTAACAATAAGCCTAACCCTAACCCTAACCCTAACCCTAAGAAAACCCTAAACCTAACCCTAAACCTAACCCTTACCCTAACCCTAATCCTAACCCGAACCCTAACCCTAACCCTAACCCTAACCCTAATCCTAACCGTAACACTAACCCTAACCCTAACCCAAACACTAACCCTAACCCTAAGAGAACCCTAACCCTAACCCCAACCCTAAGAGAACCCTAACCCTAACACTAACACTAAGAGATCACTAACCCTAACCCTAACCTTAACCCTAACCCTAACCCTAACCCTAACCCTAAACCTAACCCTAACCCTAAACCTAACCCTTACCCTAACCCTAAGAGAACACTAACCCTAACCCTAACCCTAACCCTAAACCTAAACCTAACCCTAAGAGAACCGAAAACCTAACCCTAACCCTAACCCTAAACCTAACCCTAACCTTAACCCTAACCCTAACCATAAGAGATCACTAACCCTAACCCTAACCCTAACCCTAACCATAACCCTAACCCTAACCCTAACCCTAACCCTAACCCTAAGAGAACACTAACCCTAACCCTAATCCTAACCCTCACCCTAAACCAAACCCAAAGTCTAACCCTAACCCTAACCGTAAAAGAACACTAAACCTAACCCTAACCCTAACCCTAACCCTAACCCTAAAGCTAACCCTAACCCTAACCCTAACCCTAACCCTAACCCTAACCCTAACCCTAACCCTAACCATAACCCTAACACTAACCCTAACCCTAACGCTAACCCTAACCCTAACCCTAACCCTAACCCTAACCCTAACACTAACCCTAAGAGAACACTAACCCTAACGCTAACCTTAACCCTTAGAGAACACTAACCCTAACCCTAACCCTAACCCTAACCCTCACCCTAAACCAAACCCAAAGTCTAACCCTAACCCTAACCGTAAGAGAACACTAACCCTAACCCTAACCCTAACCCTAACCCTAACCCTAACCCTAACACTAGCCCTAACCCTAACCCTAACCCTAACCCTAACCCTAACCCTAACCCTAACCCTAACGCTAACTCTAACCCTAACCCTAACCCTAACCCTAACCCTAACCCTAACCCTTAACCTAACCCTAAGAGAAACCTAACCCTAACCCTAAACCTAACCCTAACCCTAAACCTACCCCTAAACCTAACCCTAACCCTAAACCTAAGAGAACACTAACCCTAACCCTAACCCTAACCCTAACCCTAACCCTAACCCTAACCCTAACCCTAACCCTAACCCTAAACCTTACCCTAACCCTAACGGTAACCCTAATCCTAAGCCTAAGGGAACACAAACACTAACCATAACCCTAACCCTAACCCTAACCGTATCCCTAAGAGAACCTTTACCCTAACCCTAAGAGAACCCTAACCCTAAACCTAACCCTAAGAGAACCCTAAACCTAACCCTAAACCTAACCTTAACCCTAACCCTAAGAGAACACAAAACCTAACCCTAACCCTAACCCTAAACCTAACCCTAACCCTAAGAGAACACAAACCGTAAAACTAACCCTAAACCTAACCCTAACCATAACCCTAACCCTAACCCTAACACTAACCCTAACCCTAACCCTAACCCTAACCCTAACCCTAACCCTAAGAGAACCCTAACCCTAACCCTAACCCTAACCCTAACCCTAACCCTAACCCTAACCCTAACCCTAACCCTAACCCTAAGAGAACACTAACCCTAACCCTAACCCTAACCATAACCCAACCCTAACCCTAACCCTAACCCTAACCCTAACCCTAACCCTAACCCTAACCCTAACCCTAACCCTAACCCTAAACCTAACCCTAACTTTAACCCTAACACTAACCCTAACCCTAACCCTAACCATAACCCAACCCTAACCCTAACCCTAACCTAAACCCTAACCCTAACCCTAACTTTAACCCTAACTCTAACCCTAACACTAAACCTAACCCTAACCGTAACCCTAACCCTAACCCTAACCCTAACCCTAACCCTAACACTAACCCTAACCCTAAGAGAACACTAACCCTAACCCTAACCCTAACCCTAACTCTAACCCTAACCCTAAGAGAACACTAAACCTAACCCTAACCCTAACCCTAACCCTAAGAGTACACTAAACCTAACCCTAACCCTAATCCTAACCCTAACCCTAACCTTAACCCTAACCCTAACCCTAAGAGATCACTAACCCTAACCCTAACCCTAACCCTAACCATAACCCTAACCCTAACCCTAACCCTAACCCTCACCCTAAACCAAACCCAAAGTCTAACCCTAACCCTAACCGTAAGAGAACACTAAACCTAACCCTAACCCTAACACTAACCCTAAACCTAACCCTAACCCTAACAATAGCCCTAACCCTAACCCTAACCCTTACCCTAACCCTAACCCTAACGCTAACTCTAACGCTAACCCTAACCCTAACCCTAACCCTAACCCTAACCCTAACCCTAACCCTATACCTAACCCTAAGAGAAACCTAACCCTAACCCTAATCCTAACCCTAACCCTAAACCTACCCCTAAACCTAACCCTAACCCTAACCCTAAGAAAACACTAACCCTAACCCTAACCCTAACCCTAACCCTAACCCTAACCCTATCCCTATCCCTAACCCTAACCCTAACCCTAATCCTAACCCTAACCCTAACCCTAACCTTAAGAGAACCCTAACCCTAACCCTAACCCTAACCCTAACCCTAAACCTAACCCTAACCCTAACTTTAACCTTAACACTAACCCTAACCCTAACCCTAACCCTAACACTAACCCTAACCATAACCCTAACACTAACCCTAACCCTCACGCTAACCCTAACCCTAACCCTAACCCTAACCCTAACACTAACCCTAAGAGAACACTAACCCTAACGCTAACCTTAACCCTTAGAGAACACTAACCCTAACCCTAACCCTAACCCTAACACTAACCCTAACCATAACCCTAACACTAACCCTAACCCTAACGCTAACCCTAACCGTAACCCTAACCCTAACCCTAACACTAACCCTTAGAGAACACTAACCCTAACCCTAACCCTAACCCTAACCCTCACCCTAAACCAAACCCAAAGTCTAACCCTAACCCTAACTGTAAGAGAACACTAACCCTAACCCTAACCCTAACCCTAACCCTAACCCTAACACTAGCCCTAACCCTAACCCTAACCCTAACCCTAACCCTAACCCTAACCCTAACCCTAACCCTAACCCTAACCCTAACCCTAACCCTTAACCTAACCCTAAGAGAAACCTAACCCTAACCCTAAACCTAACCCTAACCCTAAACCTACCCCTAAACCTAACCCTAACCCTAACCCTAAGAGAACACTAACCCTAACACTAACCCTAACCCTAACCCTAAACCTAACCCTAACCCTAACCCTAACCCTAACCCTAACCCTAACCTTAAGAGAACACTAACCATAACCCTAACCCTAACCCTAAACCTTACCCTAACCCTAACGGTAACCCTAATCCTAAGCCTAAGGGAACACAAACGCTAACCATAACCCTAACCCTAACCCTAACCGTATCCCTAAGAG
>NC_140328.1:180000-182500 GCF_964211825.1 Aythya ferina
TAATCGTAACCCTAACCCTAACCCTAACCCTTAACCTAACCCTAACCTTAACCCTAACCCTAACCCTAAGAGATCACTAACCCTAACCCTAACCCTAACCCTAACCCTAAACCTAAACCTAAACCTAACCCTAAGAGAACCGAAAACCTAACCCTAAACCAAACCCTAACCCTAACCCTAACCCTAATCCTAACTCTAACACTAACCCTAACCCTAACCCTAACCCTATCCCTAAGAGAACACTAATCGTAACCCTAACCCTAACCCTAAACCTAACCCTAACCTTAACCCTAACCCTAGCCCTAAGAGATCACTAACCCTAACCCTAACCCTAACCCTAACCCTAACCCTAACCCTAACCCTAACCCTAACCCTTACCCTAACCCTAACCCTAACTCTAACCCTTACCCTAACCCTAACCCTAACCCTAAGAGAACCCTAACCCTAACCCTAACCCTAACCCTAACCCTATCCCTAAGAGAACACTAATCGTAACCCTAACCCTAACCCTAAACCTAACCCTAACCTTAACCCTAACCCTAGCCCTAAGAGATCACTAACCCTAACCCTAACCCTAACCCTAACCCTAACCCTAACCCTAACCCTAACCCTAACCCTAACCCTAACCCTTACCCTAACCCTAACCCTAACTCTAACCCTTACCCTAACCCTAACCCTAACCCTAAGAGAACCCTAACCCTAACCCTAACCCTAACCCTAACCCTAACCCTAACCCTAAACCTAATCCTAAACCTAACCCTAACCCTAACCCTAACCCTAACACTAACCCTAACCCTAACCCTAACCCTAACCCTAACCCTAACCCTAACCCTAACCCTAACCGTAACCCTAACCCTAACCCTAACCCTAACCCTAACCCTAACCCTAACCCTAACCCTAAGAGATCAGTAACCCTAAACCTAACCCTAATCCTAAGAGAACACTAACCCTAACCCTAACCCTAACCCTAACCCTAAACCTAACCCTAACCCTAACCCTAACCCTAAGAGATCACTAACCCTAACCCTAACCCTAACCCTAACCCTCACCCTAAACCAAACCCAAAGAGAAACCTAACCCTAACCCTTACCCTAAACCTACCCCTAAACCTAACCCTAACCTTAAGAGAACACTAACCCTAACTCTAACCCTCACCCTAACCCTAACCCTAACCCTAACGCTAACCCTAACCCTAACCCTAACCCTATCCCTAACCCTAAACCTAACCCTAACCCTAACCCTAACCCTAAGAGAACCCTTACCCTAACCCTAAGAGAACCCTAAACCTAACCCTAAAACTAAGAGAAGCCTAACCCTAAACCAAACCCTAACTCCAACCCTAACCCTAACCCTAACCCTAACCCTAACCCTAACCCTAACCCTAACCCTAACCCTAACCCTAAGAGAACCCTAACCCTAAGAGAACCCTAACCCTAACCCTAACCCTAACCCTAACCCTAACCCTAACCCTAACCCTAACCCTAACACTAACCCTAACCCTAAGAGAACCCTAACCCTAACCCTAAGAGAACCCTAACCCTAACACTAACACTAAGAGATCACTAACCCTAACATAACCTTAACCCTAACCCTAACCCTAACCCTAACCCTAACCCTAACCCTAACCCTAACCCTAACCCTAACCCTAACCCTAACCCTTAAAGAACACTAAACCTAACCCTAACCCTAACCCTAACCCTAAACCTAACCCTAACCCTAACCCTAACCCTAACCCTAACCCTAACCCTAACTTAACCCTAAACCTAACCTTAACCCTAACCCTAACCCTAATGCTAACCCTAACCCTAACCCTAACCCTAACCCTAACCCTAACCCTAACCCTAAGAGAACCCTAACCCTAACCCTAACCCTAACCCTAACCCTAACCCTAACCCTAACCCTAACCCTAACCCTAACCCTAACCCTAACACTAACCCTAACCCTAAGAGAACCCTAACCCTAACCCTAAGAGAACCCTAACCCTAACACTAACACTAAGAGATCACTAACCCTAAACATAACCTTAACCCTAACCCTAACCCTAACCCTAACCCTAACCCTAACCCTAACCCTAACCCTAACCCTAACCCTAACCCTAACCCTAACCCTTAAAGAACACTAACCCTAACCCTAACCCTAACCCTAACCCTAAACCTAACCCTAACCCTAACCCTAACCCTAACCCTAACCCTAACCCTAACTTAACCCTAAACCTAACCTTAACCCTAACCCTAAGAGAACACAAACCCTAACCCTTACCATAACCCTAAACCTAACCCTAACCCTAAGAGAACACAAACCGTAACCCTAACCTAAACCCTAAACCTAACCCTAACCCTAACCCTAGGTGATCACTAACCCTAACCCTAACCCTAACCCTAAACCTAACCCTAACCCTAACCCTAACCCTAACCCTAAGAGAACCCTAACCCTAACCCTAACACTAACCATAACCATAACCCTAACCCTAACCCTAACCCTAACCCTAACTTTAACCCTA
>NC_140328.1:285000-295000 GCF_964211825.1 Aythya ferina
CCTAACCCTAACCCTAAGAGAACACTAACCCTAACGCTAACCCTAACCCTAAGAGAACACTAACCCTAACCCTAACCGTAACCCTAACCCTAACCCTAAACCTAACCCTAAACCTAACCCTAACCCTAACCCTAACCCTAACCCTAACCCTAAACCTAACCCTAACCCTAAGAGATCACTAACCCTAACCCTAACCCTAACCCTAACCCTCACCCTAAACCAAACCCAAAGTCTAACCCTAACCCTAACCCTAAACCTAACCCTAAGAGAACACTAACCCTTACCCTAACCCTAACCCTAACCCTAACCCTAACCCTAACCCTAACCCTAATCCTAACCCTAACCCTAACCCTAACCCTAACCCTAACCCTAAGAGAACCCTTACCCTAACCCTAAGAGAACCCTAACCCTAACCCTAACCCTAAGAGAACCCTAACCCTAACCCTAACATTAACCCTAAACCTAACCCTAACCCTAACCCTAACCCTAACCCTAACCCTAACCCTAACCCTAAGAGACCCTAACCCTAACCCTAACCCTAACCCTAACCCTAACCCTAACCCTAACCCTAACCCTAACCCTAACCCTAACCCTAACCCTAACCCTAACCCTAACCCTAACCCTAACCCTAACCCTAACCCTAACCCTAACCCTAACCCTAAGAGAACAGTAACCCTAAACCTAACAATAATCCTAAGAGAACACTAACCCTAACCCTAACCCTAACCCTAACCCTAAGAGAACAGTAACCCTAAACCTAACCCTAATCCTAAGAGAACACTAACACTAACCCTAACCCTAACCCTAACCCTAACCCTAAACCTAACCCTAACCCTAACCCTACCCCTAACCCTAACCCTAAGAGATCACTAACCCTAACCCTAACCCTAACCCTAACCCTCACCCTAAACCAAACCCAAAGTCTAACCCTAACCCTATCCCTAAGAGAACACTAACCCTAACCCTAACCCTAACCCTAACCCTAACCCTAACCCTAACCCGAACCCTAACCCTAAACCTAACCCTAAGAGAAACCTAACCCTAACACTAAACCTAACCCTAACCCTAAACCTACCCCTAAACCTAACCCTAACCTTAAGAGAACACTAACCCTAACCCTAACCCTAAACCTAACCCTAACCCTAACCCTAACCCTAACCCTAACCTTAACCCTAACCCTAACCCTAACCCTAACCCTAACCCTAACCCTAACCCTAACCCTAACCCTAAGAGAACCCTTACCCTAACCCTGAGAACCCTAACCCTAACCCTAACCCTAACCCTAACCCTAAACCTAACCCTAACCCTAACCCTAAGAGAACACTAACCCTAACGCTAACCCTAACCCTAAGAGAACACTAACCCTAACCCTAACCGTAACCCTAACCCTAACCCTAAACCTAACCCTAAACCTAACCCTAACCCTAACCCTAACCCTAAACCTAACGCTAACCCTAAGAGATCACTAACCCTAACCCTAACCCTAACCCTAACCCTCACTCTAAACCAAACCCAAAGTCTAACCCTAACCCTAACCCTAAGAGAACACTAACCCTAACCCTAACCCTAACCCTAACCCTAAACCTAACCCTAAGAGAACACTAACCCTTACCCTAACCCTAACCCTAACCCTAACCCTAACCCTAACCCTAACCCTAACCCTAACCCTAACCCTAACCCTAAGAGAACCCTTACACTAACTCTAAGAGAACCCTAACCCTAACCCTAACCCTAAGAGAACCCTAACCCTAACCCTAACACTAACTCTAATCCTAACCCTAACCCTAACCCTAACCCTAACCCTAACCCTAACCCTAAGAGACCCTAACCCTACCCCTAACCCTAACCCTAAGAGAACACTAACCCTTACCCTAACCCTAACCCTAACCCTAACCCTAACCCTAACCCTAACCCTAACCCTAACCCTAATCCTAACCCTAACCCTAACCCTAACCCTAACCCTAACCCTAAGAGAACCCTTACCCTAATCCTAAGAGAACCCTAACCCTAACCCTAACCCTAAGAGAACCCTAACCCTAACCCTAACATTAACCCTAAACCTAACCCTAACCCTAACCCTAACCCTAACCCTAACCCTAACCCTAACCCTAACCCTAAGAGACCCTAACCCTAACCCTAAACCTAACCCTAACCCTAACCCTAACCCTAACCCTAACCCTAACCCTAACCCTAACCCTAACCCTAACCCTAACCCTAACCCTAACCCTAACCCTAACCCTAACCCTAACCCTAAGAGAACAGTAACCCTAAACCTAACAATAATCCTAAGAGAACACTAACCCTAACCCTAACCCTAACCATAACCCTAAGAGAACAGTAACCCTAAACCTAACCCTAATCCTAAGAGAACACTAACACTAACCCTAACCCTAACCCTAACCCTAACCCTAAACATAACCCTAACCCTAACCCTACCCCTAACCCTAACCCTAAGAGATCACTAACACTAACCCTAACCCTAACCCTAACCCTAACCCTAACCCTCACCCTAAACCAAACCCAAAGTCTAACCCTAACCCTAACCCTAAGAGAACACTAACCCTAACCCTAACCCTAACCCTAACCCTAACCCTAACCCTAACCCTAACCCTAACCCTAACCCTAAACCTAACCCTAAGAGAAACCTAACCCTAACAGTAAACCTAACCCTAACCCTAAACCTACCCCTAAACCTAACCCTAACCTTAAGAGAACACTAACCCTAACCCTAACCCTAAACCTAACCCTAACCCTAACCCTAACCCTAACCCTAACCTTAACCCTAACCCTAACCCTAACCCTAACCCTAACCCTAACCCTAACCCTAACCCTAAGAGAACCCTTACCCTAACCCTGAGAACCCTAACCCTAACCCTAACCCTAACCCTAACCCTAAACCTAACCCTAACCCTAACCCTAAGAGAACACTAACCCTAACGCTAACCCTAACCCTAAGAGAACACTAACCCTAACCCTAACCGTAACCCTAACCCTAAACCTAAACCTAACCCTAACCCTAACCCTAACCCTAACCCTAACCCTAAACCTAACCCTAACCCTAAGAGATCACTAACCCTAACCCTAACCCTAACCCTAACCCTCACTCTAAACCAAACCCAAAGTCTAACCCTAACCCTAACCCTAAGAGAACACTAACCCTAACCCTAACCCTAACCCTAACCCTAAACCTAACCCTAAGAGAACACTAACCCTTACCCTAACCCTAACCCTAACCCTAACCCTAACCCTAACCCTAACCCTAACCCTAACCCTAACCCTAACCCTAACCCTAACCCTAACCCTAACCCTAACCCTAAGAGAACCCTTACACTAACTCTAAGAGAACCCTAACCCTAACCCTAACCCTAAGAGAACCCTAACCCTAACCCTAACACTAACTCTAATCCTAACCCTAACCCTAACCCTAACCCTAACCCTAACCCTAACCCTAAGAGACCCTAACCCTACCCCTAACCCTAACCCTAAGAGAACACTAACCCTTACCCTAACCCTAACCCTAACCCTAACCCTAACCCTAACCCTAACCCTAACCCTAATCCTAACCCTAACCCTAACCCTAACCCTAAGAGAACCCTTACCCTAACCCTAAGAGAACCCTAACCCTAACCCTAACCCTAAGAGAACCCTAACCCTAACCCTAACATTAACCATAAACCTAACCCTAACCCTAACCCTAACCCTAACCCTAACCCTAACCCTAACCCTAAGAGACCCTAACCCTAACCCTAACCCTAACCCTAACCCTAACCCTAACCCTAACCCTAACCCTAACCCTAACCCTAACCCTAACCCTAACCCTAACCCTAACCCTAACCCTAACCCTAAGAGAACAGTAACCCTAAACCTAACAATAATCCTAAGAGAACACTAACCCTAACCCTAACCCTAACCCTAACCCTAAGAGAACAGTAACCCTAAACCTAACCCTAATCCTAAGAGAACACTAACACTAACCCTAACCCTAACCCTAACCCTAACCCTAAACCTAACCCTAACCCTAACCCTACCCCTAACCCTAACCCTAAGAGATCACTAACCCTAACCCTAACCCTAACCCTAACCCTAACCCTAACCCTAACCCTAACCCTAAACCTAACCCTAAGAGAAACCTAACCCTAACACTAAACCTAACCCTAACCCTAAACCTACCCCTAAACCTAACCCTAACCTTAAGAGAACACTAACCCTAACCCTAACCCTAAACCTAACCCTAACCCTAACCCTAACCCTAACCCTAACCCTAACCCTAACCCTAACCCTAACCCTAACCCTAAGAGAACCCTTACCCTAACCCTGAGAACCCTAACCCTAACCCTAACCCTAACCCTAACCCTAAACCTAACCCTAACCCTAACCCTAAGAGAACACTAACCCTAACGCTAACCCTAACCCTAAGAGAACACTAACCCTAACCCTAACCGTAACCCTAACCCTAACCCTAAACCTAACCCTAAACCTAACCCTAACCCTAACCCTAACCCTAAACCTAACGCTAACCCTAAGAGATCACTAACCCTAACCCTAACCCTAACCCTAACCCTCACTCTAAACCAAACCCAAAGTCTAACCCTAACCCTAACCCTAAGAGAACACTAACCCTAACCCTAACCCTAACCCTAACCCTAAACCTAACCCTAAGAGAACACTAACCCTTACCCTAACCCTAACCCTAACCCTAACCCTAACCCTAACCCTAACCCTAACCCTAACCCTAACCCTAACCCTAAGAGAACCCTTACACTAACTCTAAGAGAACCCTAACCCTAACCCTAACCCTAAGAGAACCCTAACCCTAACCCTAACACTAACTCTAATCCTAACCCTAACCCTAACCCTAACCCTAACCCTAACCCTAACCCTAAGAGACCCTAACCCTACCCCTAACCCTAACCCTAAGAGAACACTAACCCTTACCCTAACCCTAACCCTAACCCTAACCCTAACCCTAACACTAACCCTAACCCTAACCCTAATCCTAACCCTAACCCTAACCCTAACCCTAACCCTAACCCTAAGAGAACCCTTACCCTAATCCTAAGAGAACCCTAACCCTAACCCTAACCCTAAGAGAACCCTAACCCTAACCCTAACATTAACCCTAAACCTAACCCTAACCCTAACCCTAACCCTAACCCTAACCCTAACCCTAACCCTAACCCTAACCCTAACCCTAACCCTAACCCTAAGAGACCCTAACCCTAACCCTAAACCTAACCCTAACCCTAACCCTAACCCTAACCCTAACCCTAACCCTAACCCTAACCCTAACCCTAACCCTAACCCTAACCCTAACCCTAACCCTAACCCTAACCCTAACCCTAACCCTAACCCTAACCCTAAGAGAACAGTAACCCTAAACCTAACAATAATCCTAAGAGAACACTAACCCTAACCCTAACCCTAACCATAACCCTAAGAGAACAGTAACCCTAAACCTAACCCTAATCCTAAGAGAACACTAACACTAACCCTAACCCTAACCCTAACCCTAACCCTAAACATAACCCTAACCCTAACCCTACCCCTAACCCTAACCCTAAGAGATCACTAACCCTAACCCTAACCCTAACCCTAACCCTAACCCTAACCCTCACCCTAAACCAAACCCAAAGTCTAACCCTAACCCTAACCCTAAGAGAACACTAACCCTAACCCTAACCCTAACCCTAACCCTAACCCTAACCCTAACCCTAACCCTAACCCTAAACCTAACCCTAAGAGAAACCTAACCCTAACACTAAACCTAACCCTAACCCTAAACCTACCCCTAAACCTAACCCTAACCTTAAGAGAACACTAACCCTAACCCTAACCCTAAACCTAACCCTAACCCTAACCCTAACCCTAACCCTAACCTTAACCCTAACCCTAACCCTAACCCTAACCCTAACCCTAACCCTAACCCTAACCCTAAGAGAACCCTTACCCTAACCCTGAGAACCCTAACCCTAACCCTAACCCTAACCCTAACCCTAAACCTAACCCTAACCCTAACCCTAAGAGAACACTAACCCTAACGCTAACCCTAACCCTAAGAGAACACTAACCCTAACCCTAACCGTAACCCTAACCCTAAACCTAAACCTAACCCTAACCCTAACCCTAACCCTAACCCTAACCCTAAACCTAACCCTAACCCTAAGAGATCACTAACCCTAACCCTAACCCTAACCCTAACCCTCACTCTAAACCAAACCCAAAGTCTAACCCTAACCCTAACCCTAAGAGAACACTAACCCTAACCCTAACCCTAACCCTAACCCTAAACCTAACCCTAAGAGAACACTAACCCTTACCCTAACCCTAACCCTAACCCTAACCCTAACCCTAACCCTAACCCTAACCCTAACCCTAACCCTAACCCTAACCCTAACCCTAACCCTAACCCTAACCCTAAGAGAACCCTTACACTAACTCTAAGAGAACCCTAACCCTAACCCTAACCCTAAGAGAACCCTAACCCTAACCCTAACACTAACTCTAATCCTAACCCTAACCCTAACCCTAACCCTAACCCTAACCCTAACCCTAAGAGACCCTAACCCTACCCCTAACCCTAACCCTAAGAGAACACTAACCCTTACCCTAACCCTAACCCTAACCCTAACCCTAACCCTAACCCTAACCCTAACCCTAATCCTAACCCTAACCCTAACCCTAACCCTAAGAGAACCCTTACCCTAACCCTAAGAGAACCCTAACCCTAACCCTAACCCTAAGAGAACCCTAACCCTAACCCTAACATTAACCATAAACCTAACCCTAACCCTAACCCTAACCCTAACCCTAACCCTAACCCTAACCCTAAGAGACCCTAACCCTAACCCTAACCCTAACCCTAACCCTAACCCTAACCCTAACCCTAACCCTAACCCTAACCCTAACCCTAACCCTAACCCTAACCCTAACCCTAACCCTAACCCTAAGAGAACAGTAACCCTAAACCTAACAATAATCCTAAGAGAACACTAACCCTAACCCTAACCCTAACCCTAACCCTAAGAGAACAGTAACCCTAAACCTAACCCTAATCCTAAGAGAACACTAACACTAACCCTAACCCTAACCCTAACCCTAACCCTAAACCTAACCCTAACCCTAACCCTACCCCTAACCCTAACCCTAAGAGATCACTAACCCTAACCCTAACCCTAACCCTAACCCTAACCCTAACCCTAACCCTAAACCTAACCCTAAGAGAAACCTAACCCTAACACTAAACCTAACCCTAACCCTAAACCTACCCCTAAACCTAACCCTAACCTTAAGAGAACACTAACCCTAACCCTAACCCTAAACCTAACCCTAACCCTAACCCTAACCCTAACCCTAACCTTAACCCTAACCCTAACCCTAACCCTAACCCTAACCCTAACCCTAACCCTAACCCTAACCCTAAGAGAACCCTTACCCTAACCCTGAGAACCCTAACCCTAACCCTAACCCTAACCCTAACCCTAAACCTAACCCTAACCCTAACCCTAAGAGAACACTAACCCTAACGCTAACCCTAACCCTAAGAGAACACTAACCCTAACCCTAACCGTAACCCTAACCCTAACCCTAAACCTAACCCTAACCCTAACCCTAACCCTAACCCTAACCCTAAAACCTAACCCTAACCCTAAGAGATCACTAACCCTAACCCTAACCCTAACCCTAACCCTCACTCTAAACCAAACCCAAAGTCTAACCCTAACCCTAACCCTAAGAGAACACTAACCCTAACCCTAACCCTAACCCTAACCCTAAACCTAACCCTAAGAGAACACTAACCCTTACCCTAACCCTAACCCTAACCCTAACCCTAACCCTAACCCTAACCCTAACCCTAACCCTAACCCTAACCCTAACCCTAACCCTAACCCTAACCCTAAGAGAACCCTTACACTAACTCTAAGAGAACCCTAACCCTAACCCTAACCCTAAGAGAACCCTAACCCTAACCCTAACACTAACTCTAATCCTAACCCTAACCCTAACCCTAACCCTAACCCTAACCCTAACCCTAAGAGACCCTAACCCTAACCCTAACCCTAACCCTAACCCTAACCCTAACCCTAACCCTAAACCTAACACTAAGAGAACCCTTACCCTAACCCTAAGAGAACCCTAACCCTAAACCTAACCGTAAGAGAGCCCTAACCCTAAACCTAACCCTAACCCCAACAGTAACCCTAACCCTAACCCTAACCCTAACCCTAACCCTAACCCTAAGAGAACCCTAACCCTAACCCTAACCCTAACCCTAACCCTAACCGTAACCCTAACGCTAACCCTAACCCTAACCCTAACCCTAAGAGAACCCTAACCCTAACCCTAACCCTAACACTAACCCTAACCCTAACCCTAACCCTAAGAAAACCCTAACCCTAACACTAACACTAAGAGATCACTAACGCTAAACATAACCTTAACCCTAATCCTAACCCTAACCCTAACACTAACCCGAACCCTAACCCTAACACTAACCCTAACCCTAACCCTAACCCTAACCCTAACCCTAAGAGAACCCTTACCCTAACCCTAAGAGAACCCTAACCCTAACCCTAACCCTAAACCTAACCCTAACCCTAACCCTAACCCTAAGCCTAATCCTAACCCTAACCCTAACCCTAACCCTAACCCTAACCCTAACCCTAAGAGACCCTAACCCTAACCCTAACCCTAACCCTAACCCTAACCCTAACCCTAACCCTAACCCTAACCCTAACCCTAACCCTAAGAGAACAGTAACCCTAAACCTAACCCTAATCCTAAGATAACACTAACCCTAACCCTAACCCTAACCCTAACCCTAACCCTAACCCTAAACCTAACCCTAACCCTAACCCTAACCCTAACCCTAAGAGATCACTAACCCTAACCCTAACCCTAAACCTAACCCTCACCCTAAACCAAACCCAAAGTCTAACCCTAACCCTAACCCTAAGAGAAACCTAACCCTAACACTAAACCTAACCCTAACCCTAAACCTACCCCTAAACCTAACCCTAACCCTAAGAGAACACTAACCCTAACCCTAACCCTAAACCTAACCCTAACCCTAACCCTAACCCTAACCCTAACCCTAACCCTAACCTTAACCCTAACCCTAACCCTAACCCTAACCCTACCCCTAACCCTAACCCTAAGAGAACAGTAACCCTAAACCTAAGCCTAATCCTAAGAGAACACTAACCCTAACCCTAACCCTAACCCTAACCCTAACCCTAACCCTAACCCTAACCCTAACCCTAACCCTAACCCTAACCCTAACCCTAACCCTAACCCTAACCCTAAGAGATCACTAAACCTAACCCTAACCCTAACCCTAACCCTCACCCTAAACCAAACCCAAAGTCTAACCCTAACCCTAACCCTAAGAGAAACCTAACCCTAACACTAAACCTAACCCTAACCCTAAGAGAACACTAACCCTAACCCTAACCCTAAACCTAACCCTAACCCTAACCCTAACCCTAACCCTAACCCTAACCTTAACCCTAACCCTAACCCTAACCCTAACCCTAACCCTAACCCTAACCCTAACCCTAACCCTAACCCTAAGAGAACCCTTACCCTAACCCTGAGAACCCTAACCCTAACCCTAACCCTAACCCTAACCCTAAACCTAACCCTAAACCTAACCCTAACCCTAACCCTAACCCTAACCCTAACCCTAACCCTAACCCTAAGAGAACCCTAACCCTAACCCTAACCCTAACCCTAACCCTAACACTAACCCTAACCCTAACCCTAACCCTAACCCTAACCCTAACCCTAACCCTAACCCTAACACTAACCCTAACCCTAACCCTAACCCTAACCCTAAACCTAACCCTAACCCTAACCCTAAGAGAACACTAACCCTAAACCTAACCCTAACCCTAAGAGATCACTAACCCTAACCCTAACCCTAACCCTAACCCTCACCCTAAACCAAACCCAAAGTCTAACCCTAACCCTAACCCTAACCCTAAACCTAACCCTAAGAGAA
>NC_140328.1:300000-302500 GCF_964211825.1 Aythya ferina
CCCTAACCCTAACCCTAACCCTAAACCTAACCCTAACCCTAAGAGATCACTAACCCTAACCCTAACCCTAACCCTAACCCTCACCCTAAACCAAACCCAAAGTCTAACCCTAACCCTAACCCTAACCCTAAACCTAACCCTAAGAGAACACTAACCCTTACCCTAACCCTAACCCTAACCCTAACCCTAACCCTAACCCTAACCCTAATACTAACACTAACCCTAACCCTAACCCTAACCCTAACCCTAACCCTAACCCTAAGAGAACCCTTACCCTAACCCTAAGAGAACCCTAAACCTAACCCTAACATTAACCCTAAACCTAACCCTAACCCTAACCCTAACCCTAACCCTAACCCTAACCCTAAGAGACCCTAACCCTAACCCTAACGCTAACCCTAACCCTAACCCTAACCCTAACCCTAACCCTAACCCTAACCCTAACCCTAACCCTAACCCTAACCCTAACCCTAAGAGAACCCTAACACTAACCCTAAGAGAACCCTAACCCTAACCCTAACCCTAAGAGAACCCTAACCCTAACACTAACTCTAATCCTAACCCTAAACCTAACCCTAACCCTAACCCTAACCCTAACCCTAAGAGACCCTAACCCTAACCCTAACCCTAAACCTAACCCTAACCCTAACCCTAACCCTAACCCTAACCCTAACCCTAACCCTAACCCTAACCCTAACCCTAACCCTAACCCTAACCCTAACCCTAAGAGAACAGTAACCCTAAACCTAACCCTAATCCTAAGAGAACACTAACCCTAACCCTAAACCTAAACCTAACCCTAACCCTAAACCTAACCCTAACCTAACCCTAACCCTAACCCTAACCCTAACCCTAAGAGATCACTAACCCCAACCCTAACCCTAACCCTAACCCTCACCCTAAACCAAACCCAAAGTCTAACCCTAACCCTAACCCTAAGAGAACACTAACCCTAACCCTAACCCTAACCCTAACCCTAACCCTAACCCTAACCCTAACCCTAACCCTAACCCTAACCCTAACCCTAACCCTAACCCTAACCCTAACCCTAACCCTAAAACTAACCCTAACACTAACCCTAAGAGAACACTAACCCTAACGCTAACCCTAACCCTAAGAGAACACTAACCCTAACCCTAACCCTAACCCTAACCCTAAACCTAACCCTAACCCTAACCCTAACCCTAACCCTAACCCTAAACCTAACCCTAACCCTAAGAGATCACTAACCCTAACCCTAACCCTAACCCTCACCCTAAACCAAACCCAAAGTCTAACCCTAACCCTAACCCTAACCCTAAACCTAACCCTAAGAGAACACTAACCCTTACCCTAACCCTAACCCTAACCCTAACCCTAACCCTAACCCTAATCCTAACCCTAACCCTAACCCTAACCCTAACCCTAACCCTAAGAGAACCCTAACCCTAACCCTAACATTAACCCTAAACCTAACCCTAACCTAACCCTAACCCTAACCCTAACCCTAACCCTAAGAGATCACTAACCCCAACCCTAACCCTAACCCTAACCCTCACCCTAAACCAAACCCTAACCCTAACCCTAACCCTAACCCTAAGAGAACACTAACCCTAACCCTAACCCTAACCCTAACCCTAACCCTAACCCTAACCCTAACCCTAACCCTAACCCTAACCCTAACCCTAACCCTAACCCTAACCCTAACCCTAACCCTAACCCTAACCCTAACCCTAACCCTAAACCTAACCCTAACCCTAACCCTAAGAGAACACTAACCCTAACGCTAACCCTAACCCTAAGAGAACACTAACCCTAACCCTAACCGTAACCCTAACCCTAACCCTAAACCTAACCCTAACCCTAACCCTAACCCTAACCCTAACCCTAACCCTAACCCTAAACCTAACCCTAAGAGAACACTAACCCTTACCCTAACCCTAACCCTAACCCTAACCCTAACCCTAACCCTAATACTAACCCTAACCCTAACCCTAACCCTAACCCTAACCCTAACCCTAACCCTAAGAGAACCCTTACCCTAACCCTAATACTAACCCTAACCCTAACCCTAACCCTAACCCTAACCCTAACCCTAACCCTAAGAGAACCCTTACCCTAACCCTAAGAGAACCCTAACCCTAACCCTAACCCTAAGAGAACCCTAACCCTAACCCTAACATTAACCCTAAACCTAACCCTAACCCTAACCCTAACCCTAACCCTAACCCTAACCCTAACCCTAAGAGACCCTAAGAGAACCCTAACCCTAACCCTAACCCTAACCCTAAGAGAACCCTAACCCTAACCCTAACACTAACTCTAATCCTAACCCTAAACCTAACCCTAACCCTAACCCTAACCCTAACCCTAAGAGACCCTAACCCTAACCCTAACCCTAACCCTAACCCTAACCCTAACCCTAAGAGAACAGTAACCCTAAACCTAACCCTAATCCTAAGAGAACACTAACCCTAACCCTAAACCTAAACCTAACCCTAACCCTAAACCTAACCCTAAC
>NC_140328.1:307500-315000 GCF_964211825.1 Aythya ferina
AACAGTAACCCTAAACCTAACCCTAATCCTAAGAGAACACTAACCCTAACCCTAACCCTAACCCTAACCCTAACCCTAAACCTAACCCTAAACGTAACCCTAACCCTAACCCTAACCCTAAGAGATCACTAACCCTAACCCTAACCCTAACCCTAACCCTCACCCTAAACCAAACCCAAAGTCTAACCCTAACCCTAACCCTAAGAGAACACTAACCCTAACCCTAACCCTAACCCTAACCCTAACCCTAAACCTAACCCTAAGAGAACACTAACCCTAACCCTAACCCTAATACTAACCCTAACCCTAACCCTAACCCTAACCCTAACCCTAACCCTAAGAGAACCCTTACCCTAACCCTAAGAGAACCCTAACCCTAACCCTAACATTAACCCTAAACCTAACCCTAACCCTAACCCTAACCCTAACCCTAAGAGAACCCTTACACTAACCCTAAGAGAACCCTAACCCTAACCCTAACCCTAAGAGAACCCTAACCCTAACCCTAACCCTAACCCTAACCCTAAACCTAACCCTAAGAGAAACCTAACCCTAACACTAAACCAAACCCTAACCCTAAACCTACCCCTAAACCTAACCCTAACCTTAAGAGAACACTAACCCTAACCCTAACCCTAAACCTAACCCTAACCCTTACCCTAACCCTAACCCTAACCTTAACCCTAACCCTAACCCTAACCCTAACCCTAACCCTAACCCTAACCCTAACCCTAACCCTAAGAGAACCCTTACCCTAACCCTGAGAACCCTAACCCTAACCCTAACCCTAACCCTAACCCTAAACCTAACCCTAACCCTAACCCTAACCCTAACCCTAACCCTAAACCTAACCCTAAGAGAACCCTAACCCTAACCCTAACCCTAACCCTAACCCTAACCCTAACCCTAACCCTAACCCTAACCCTAACACTAACCCTAACCCTAACCCTAACCCTAACCCTAACCCTAACCCTAAACCTAACCCTAACCCTAACCCTAAGAGAACACTAACCCTAACGCTAACCCTAACCCTAAGAGAACACTAACCCTAACCCTAACCGTAACCCTAACCCTAACCCTAAACCTAACCCTAACCCTAACCCTAACCCTAACCCTAACCCTAACCCTAACCCTAAACCTAACCCTAACCCTAAGAGATCACTAACCCTAACCCTAACCCTAACCCTAACCCTCACTCTAAACCAAACCCAAAGTCTAACCCTAACCCTAACCCTAAGAGAACACTAACCCTAACCCTAACCATAACCATAACCCTAACCCTAACCCTAAACCTAACCCTAAGAGAACACTAACCCTTACCCTAACCCTAACCCTAACCCTAACCCTAACCCTAACCCTAACCCTAACCCTAACCCTAACCCTAACCCTAACCCTAACCCTAACCCTAACCCTAAGAGAACCCTTACACTAACCCTAAGAGAACCCTAACCCTAACCCTAACCCTAAGAGAACCCTAACCCTAACCCTAACACTAACTCAAATCCTAACCCTAAACCTAACCCTAACCCTAACCCTAACCCTAACCCTAAGAGACCCTAACCCTAACCCTAACCCTAACCCTAACCCTAACCCTAACCCTAACCCTAACCCTAACCCTAACCCTAACCCTAACCCTAAGAGAACAGTAACCCTAAACCTAACCCTAATCCTAAGAGAACACTAACCCTAACCCTAAACCTAAACCTAACCCTAACCCTAAACCTAACCCTAACCTAACCCTAACCCTAACCCTAACCCTAACCCTAAGAGATCACTAACCCCAACCCTAACCCTAACCCTAACCCTCACCCTAAACCAAACCCAAAGTCTAACCCTAACCCTAACCCTAAGAGAACACTAACCCTAACCCTAACCCTAACCCTAACCCTAACCCTAACCCTAACCCTAACCCTAACCCTAACCCTAACCCTAACCCTAACCCTAACCCTAACCCTAACCCTAACCCTAACCCTAACCCTAAACCTAACCCTAACCCTAACCCTAAGAGGACACTAACCCTAACGCTAACCCTAACCCTAAGAGAACACTAACCCTAACCCTAACCGTAACCCTAACCTTAACCCTATACCTAACCCTAACCCTAACCCTAACCCTAACCCTAACCCTAAACCTAACCCTAACCCTAAGAGATCACTAACCCTAACCCTAACCCTAACCCTAACCCTCACCCTAAACCAAACCCAAAGTCTAACCCTAACCCTAACCCTAACCCTAAACCTAACCCTAAGAGAACACTAACCCTTACCCTAACCCTAACCCTAACCCTAACCCTAACCCTAACCCTAACCCTAATACTAACCCTAACCCTAACCCTAACCCTAACCCTAACCCTAACCCTAAGAGAACCCTTACCCTAACCCTAAGAGAACCCTAACCCTAACCCTAACCCTAAGAGAACCCTAACCCTAACCCTAACATTAACCCTAAACCTAACCCTAACCCTAACCCTAACCCTAACCCTAACCCTAACCCTAAGAGACCCTAACCCTAACCCTAACCCTAACCCTAACCCTAACCCTAACCCTAACCCTAAGAGAACCCTAAGACTAACCCTAAGAGAACCCTAACCCTAACCCTAACCCTAAGAGAACCCTAACCCTAACCCTAACACTAACTCTAATCCTAACCCTAAACCTAACCCTAACCCTAACCCTAACCCTAACCCTAAGAGACCCTAACCCTAACCCTAACCCTAACCCTAACCCTAACCCTAACCCTAACCCTAACCCTAACCCTAACCCTAACCCTAACCCTAACCCTAACCCTAACCCTAAGAGAACAGTAACCCTAAACCTAACCCTAATCCTAAGAGAACACTAACCCTAACCCTAAACCTAAACCTAACCCTAACCCTAAACCTAACCCTAACCTAACCCTAACCCTAACCCTAACCCTAACCCTAAGAGATCACTAACCCCAACCCTAACCCTAAACCTAACCCTCACCCTAAACCAAACCCAAAGTCTAACCCTAACCCTAACCCTAAGAGAACACTAACCCTAACCCTAACCCTAACCCTAACCTTAACCCTAACCCTAACCCTAACCCTAACCCTAACCCTAACCCTAACCCTAACCCTAACCCTAACCCTAACCCTAACCCTAACCCTAACCCTAACCCTAAACCTAACCCTAACACTAACCCTAAGAGAACACTAACCCTAACGCTAACCCTAACCCTAAGAGAACACTAACCCTAACCCTAACCGTAACCCTAACCCTAACCCTAAACCTAACCCTAACCCTAACCCTAACCCTAACCCTAAACCTAACCCTAACCCTAAGAGATCACTAACCCTAACCCTAACCCTCACCCTAAACCAAACCCAAAGTCTAACCCTAACCCTAACCCTAACCCTAAACCTAACCCTAAGAGAACACTAACCCTTACCCTAACCCTAACCCTAACCCTAACCCTAACCCTAACCCTAATCCTAACCCTAACCCTAACCCTAACCCTAACCCTAACCCTAACCCTAACCCTAACCCTAAGAGAACCCTTACCCTAACCCTAAGAGAACCCTAACCCTAACCCTAACCCTAAGAGAACCCTAACCCTAACCCTAACATTAACCGTAAACCTAACCCTAACCCTAACCCTAACCCTAACCCTAACCCTAAGAGACCCTAACCCTAAACCCTAACCCTAACCCTAACCCTAACCCTAACCCTAACCCTAACCCTAACCCTAACCCTAACCCTAAGAGAACAGTAACCCTAAACCTAACCCTAATCCTAAGAGAACACTAACCCTAACCCTAAACCTAAACCTAACACTAACCCTAAACCTAACCCTAACCTAACCCTAACCCTAACCCTAACCCTAACCCTAAGAGATCACTAACCCCAACCCTAACCCTAACCCTCACCCTAAACCAAACCCAAAGTCTAACCCTATCCCTAACCCTAAGAGAACACTAACCCTAACCCTAACCCTAACCCTAACCCTAACCCTTACCCTAACCCTAACCCTAACCCTAACCCTAACCCTAACCCTAACCCTAACCCTAACCCTAAACCTAACCCTAACACTAACCCTAAGAGAACACTAACCCTAACGCTAACCCTAACCCTAAGAGAACACTAACCCTAACCCTAACCGTAACCCTAACCCTAACCCTAAACCTAACCCTAACCCTAACCCTAACCCTAACCCTAACCCTAAACCTAACCCTAACCCTAAGAGATCACTAACCCTAACCCTAACCCTAACCCTCACCCTAAACCAAACCCAAAGTCTAACCCTAACCCTAACCCTTACCCTAAACCTAACCCTAAGAGAACACTAACCCTTACCCTAACCCTAACCCTAACCCTAACCCTAACCCTAACCCTAATCCTAACCATAACCCTAACCCTAACCATAACCCTAACCCTAACCCTAACCCTAACCCTAAGAGAACCCTTACCCTAACCCTAAGAGAACCCTAACCCTAACCCTAACCCTAAGAGAACCCTAACCCTAACCCTAACATTAACCCTAAACCTAACCCTAACCCTAACCCTAACCCTAACCCTAACCCTAACCCTAAGAGACCCTAACCCTAAACCCTAACCCTAACCCTAACCCTAACCCTAACCCTAACCCTAACCCTAACCCTAACCCTAACCCTAAACCTAACCCTAACCCTAACCCTAAGAGAACACTAACCCTAACGCTAACCCTAACCCTAAGAGAACACTAACCCTAACCCTAACCGTAACCCTAACCTTAACCCTATACCTAACCCTAACCCTAACCCTAACCCTAACCCTAACCCTAAACCTAACCCTAACCCTAAGAGATCACTAACCCTAACCCTAACCCTAACCCTAACCCTCACCCTAAACCAAACCCAAAGTCTAACCCTAACCCTAACCCTAACCCTAAACCTAACCCTAAGAGAACACTAACCCTTACCCTAACCCTAACCCTAACCCTAACCCTAACCCTAACCCTAATACTAACCCTAACCCTAACCCTAACCCTAACCCTAACCCTAACCCTAAGAGAACCCTTACCCTAACCCTAAGAGAACCCTAACCCTAACCCTAACCCTAAGAGAACCCTAACCCTAACCCTAACATTAACCCTAAACCTAACCCTAACCCTAACCCTAACCCTAACCCTAACCCTAACCCTAAGAGACCCTAACCCTAACCCTAACCCTAACCCTAACCCTAACCCTAACCCTAACCCTAAGAGAACCCTAAGACTAACCCTAAGAGAACCCTAACCCTAACCCTAACCCTAAGAGAACCCTAACCCTAACCCTAACACTAACTCTAATCCTAACCCTAAACCTAACCCTAACCCTAACCCTAACCCTAACCCTAAGAGACCCTAACCCTAACCCTAACCCTAACCCTAACCCTAACCCTAACCCTAACCCTAACCCTAACCCTAACCCTAACCCTAACCCTAACCCTAACCCTAACCCTAACCCTAAGAGAACAGTAACCCTAAACCTAACCCTAATCCTAAGAGAACACTAACCCTAACCCTAAACCTAAACCTAACCCTAACCCTAAACCTAACCCTAACCTAACCCTAACCCTAACCCTAACCCTAACCCTAAGAGATCACTAACCCCAACCCTAACCCTAAACCTAACCCTCACCCTAAACCAAACCCAAAGTCTAACCCTAACCCTAACCCTAAGAGAACACTAACCCTAACCCTAACCCTAACCCTAACCTTAACCCTAACCCTAACCCTAACCCTAACCCTAACCCTAACCCTAACCCTAACCCTAACCCTAACCCTAACCCTAACCCTAACCCTAACCCTAAACCTAACCCTAACACTAACCCTAAGAGAACACTAACCCTAACGCTAACCCTAACCCTAAGAGAACACTAACCCTAACCCTAACCGTAACCCTAACCCTAACCCTAAACCTAACCCTAACCCTAACCCTAACCCTAACCCTAAACCTAACCCTAACCCTAAGAGATCACTAACCCTAACCCTAACCCTCACCCTAAACCAAACCCAAAGTCTAACCCTAACCCTAACCCTAACCCTAAACCTAACCCTAAGAGAACACTAACCCTTACCCTAACCCTAACCCTAACCCTAACCCTAACCCTAACCCTAATCCTAACCCTAACCCTAACCCTAACCCTAACCCTAACCCTAACCCTAACCCTAACCCTAAGAGAACCCTTACCCTAACCCTAAGAGAACCCTAACCCTAACCCTAACCCTAAGAGAACCCTAACCCTAACCCTAACATTAACCGTAAACCTAACCCTAACCCTAACCCTAACCCTAACCCTAACCCTAAGAGACCCTAACCCTAAACCCTAACCCTAACCCTAACCCTAACCCTAACCCTAACCCTAACCCTAAGAGAACAGTAACCCTAAACCTAACCCTAATCCTAAGAGAACACTAACCCTAACCCTAAACCTAAACCTAACCCTAACCCTAAACCTAACCCTAACCTAACCCTAACCCTAACCCTAACCCTAACCCTAAGAGATCACTAACCCCAACCCTAACCCTAACCCTCACCCTAAACCAAACCCAAAGTCTAACCCTATCCCTAACCCTAAGAGAACACTAACCCTAACCCTAACCCTAACCCTAACCCTAACCCTTACCCTAACCCTAACCCTAACCCTAACCCTAACCCTAACCCTAACCCTAACCCTAACCCTAAACCTAACCCTAACACTAACCCTAAGAGAACACTAACCCTAACGCTAACCCTAACCCTAAGAGAACACTAACCCTAACCCTAACCGTAACCCTAACCCTAACCCTAAACCTAACCCTAACCCTAACCCTAACCCTAACCCTAACCCTAAACCTAACCCTAACCCTAAGAGATCACTAACCCTAACCCTAACCCTAACCCTCACCCTAAACCAAACCCAAAGTCTAACCCTAACCCTAACCCTTACCCTAAACCTAACCCTAAGAGAACACTAACCCTTACCCTAACCCTAACCCTAACCCTAACCCTAACCCTAACCCTAATCCTAACCATAACCCTAACCCTAACCATAACCCTAACCCTAACCCTAACCCTAACCCTAAGAGAACCCTTACCCTAACCCTAAGAGAACCCTAACCCTAACCCTAACCCTAAGAGAACCCTAACCCTAACCCTAACATTAACCCTAAACCTAACCCTAACCCTAACCCTAACCCTAACCCTAACCCTAACCCTAAGAGACCCTAACCCTAAACCCTAACCCTAACCCTAACCCTAACCCTAACCCTAACCCTAACCCTAACCCTAACCCTAACCCTAACCCTAACCCTAAGAGAACAGTAACCCTAAACCTAACCCTAATCCTAAGAGAACACTAACCCTAACCCTAACCCTAACCCTAACCCTAACCCTAAACCTAACCCTAACCCTAACCCTAACCCTAACCCTAACCCTAAGAGATCACTAACCCTAACCCTAACCCTAACCCTAACCCTCACCCTAAACCAAACCCAAAGTCTAACCCTAACCCTAACCCTAAGAGAACACTAACCCTA
>NC_140328.1:337500-340000 GCF_964211825.1 Aythya ferina
AAGAGAAACCTAACCCTAACCCTAATCCTAACACTAACCCTAAACCTACCCCTAAACCTAACCCTAACCCTAACCCTAAGAGAACACTAACCCTAACCCTAACCCTAACCCTAACCCTAACCCTAACCCTAACCCTATCCCTATCCCTAACTCTAACCCTAACCCTAATCCTAACCCTAACCCTAACCCTAACCTTAAGAGAACCCTAACCCTAACCCTAACCCTAACCCTAACCCTAACCCTAACCCTAACCCTAACTTTAACCCTAACACTAACCCTAACCCTAACCCTAACCCTAACCCTAACCCTAACACTAACCCTAAGAGAACACTAACCCTAACGCTAACCTTAAGCCTTAGAGAACACTAACCCTAACCCTAACCCTAACCCTAACCCTCACCCTAAACCAAACCCAAAGTCTAACCCTAACCCTAACCGTAAGAGAACACTAACCCTAACCCTAACCCTAACCCTAACCCTAACCCTAACCCTAACCCTAACCCTAACCCTAACCCTAACACTAGCCCTAACCCTAACCCTAACCCTAACCCTAACGCTAACTCTAACACTAACCCTAACCCTAACCCTAACCCTAACCCTAACCCTAACCCTAACCCTTAACCTAACCCTAAGAGAAACCTAACCCTAACCCTAAACCTAACCCTAACCCTAAACCTACCCCTAAACCTAACCCTAACCCTAACCCTAAGAGAACACTAACCCTAACCCTAACCCTAACCCTAACCCTAAACCTAATCCTAACCCTAACCCTAACCCTAACCCTAACCCTAACCCTAACCCTAACCTTAAGGGAACACTAACCATAACCCTAACCCTAACCCTAACCATAAACCTTACCCTAACCCTAACGGTAACCCTAATCCTAAGCCTAAGGGAACACAAACACTAACCATAACCCTAACCCTAACCCTAACCGTATCCCTAAGAGAACCTTTACCCTAACCCTAAGAGAACCCTAACCCTAAACCTAACCCTAAGAGAACCCTAAACCTAACCCTAAACATAACCTTAACCCTAACCCTAAGAGAACACAAAACCTAACCCTAACCCTAACCCTAAACCTAACCCTAACCCTAAGAGAACACAAACCGTAAAACTAACCCTAAACCTAACCCTAACCATAACCCTAACCCTAACCCTAACACTAACCCTAACCCTAACCCTTACCCTAACCCTAACCCTAACCCTAAGAAAACCCTAACCCTAACCCTAACACTAACCCTAACCCTAACCCTAAGAGAACACTAACCCTAACCCTAACCCTAACCATAACCCAACCCTAACCCTAACCCTAATCCTAACCCTAACCCTAACCCTAACCCTAACCCTAAACCTAACCCTAACTTTAACCCTAACACTAACCCTAACCCTAACCCTAACCATAACCCAACCCTAACCCTAACCCTAACCTAAACCCTAACCCTAACCCTAACCCTAACCCTAACTTTAACCCTAACACTAACCCTAACCCTAACCCTAAACCTAACCCTAACCGTAACCCTAACCCTAACCCTAACCCTAACCCTAACCCTAACACTAACCCTAACCCTAAGAGAACACTAACCCTAACCCTAACCCTAACCCTAACTCTAACCCTAACCCTAAGAGAACACTAAACCTAACCCTAACCCTAACCCTAACCCTAAGAGTACACTAAACCTAACCCTAACCCTACTCCTAACCCTAACCCTAACCCTATCCCTAAGAGAAACCTTACCCTAACACTAAGCCTAACCCTAAGAGAACCCTAACCCTAACCCTAAGAAAACCCTAAACCTAACCCTAAACCTAACCCTTACCCTAACCCTAATCCTAACCCGAACCCTAACCCTAACCCTAACCCTAACCCTAACCCTAACCCTAACCCTAATCCTAACCGTAACACTACCCCTAACCCTAACCCAAACACTAACCCTAACCCTAAGAGAACCCTAACCCTAACCCCAACCCTAAGAGAACCCTAACCCTAACACTAACACTAAGAGATAACTAACCCTAACCCTAACCTTAACCCTAACCCTAACCCTAACCCTAACCCTAACCCTAACCCTAAACCTAACACTAACCCTAACCCTAAACTTAAACCTAACCTAAGAGAACCGAAAACCTAACCCTAACCCTAACCCTAACCCTAACCCTAACCCTAATCCTAACCCTAACCCTAACCCTATCCCTAAGAGAACACTAATCGTAAACCTAACCCTAACCCTAACCCTAAACCTAACCCTAACCTTAACCCTAACCCTAACCCTAAGAGATCACTAACCCTAACCCTAACCCTAACCCTAACCATAACCCTAACCATAACCCTAACCCTAACCCTAACCCTAAGATAACACTAACCCTAACCCTAATCCTAACCCTCACCCTAAACCAAACCCAAAGTCTAACCCTAACCCTAACCGTAAGAGAACACTAAACCTAACCCTAACCCTAACCCTAACCCTAACCCTAACCCTAACCCTAACCCTAACCCAAA
>NC_140328.1:460000-462500 GCF_964211825.1 Aythya ferina
CCTAACAGTAACCCTAACCCTAACCCTATCCCTAAGAGAACACTAATCGTAACCCTACCCCTAACCCTAACCCTAAACCTAACTCTAACCTTAACCCTAACCCTAGACCTAACAGATCATTAACCCTAACCCTAACACTAACCCTAACCCTAACCCTAACAATAACCCTAACCCTAACCCTAACCCTAACCCTAACCCTAACTCTAACCCTTACCCTAACCCTAACCCTAACCCTAATCCTAAACCTAACCCTAACCCTAACCCTAACACTAACCTTAACCCTAACCCTAATCCTAAACCTAACCATAACCCTAACCCTAACCCGAACCCTAACCCTAACCCTAACCCTAACCCTAACCCTAACCCTAACCCTAACACTAACCCTAAGAGAACACTAACCCTAACGCTAACCTTAACCCTAAGAGAACACTAACCCTAACCCTAACCCTAACCCTAACCCTCACCCTAAACCAAAACCAAAGTCTAACGCTAACCCTAACCGTAAGAGAACACTAACCCTAACCCTAACCCTAACCCTAACCCTAACCCTAACCCTAACCCTAACCCTAACCCTAACCCTAACACTAGCCCTAACCCTAACCCTAACCCTAACCCTAACCCTAACGCTAACTCTAACCCTAACCCTAACCCTAACCCTAACCCTAACCCTAAACCTAACCCTAAGAGAAACCAAACCCTAACCCTAAACCTAACCCTAACCCTAACCCTAAGAGAACACTAACCCTAACCCTAACCCTAAACCTAACCCTAACCCTAACCCTAACCCTAACCCTAACCCTAACCCTAACCCTAACCCTAACCCTAACCCTAACCCTAACCCTAACCCTAACCCTAACCCTAACCCTAACCCTAACCCTATGAGAACCCTAACCCTAACCCTAACCCTAACCCTAACCCTAACCCTAACCCTAACCCTAAACCTAACCCTAACCCTAACCCTAACCCTAACCCTAACCCTAACCCTAACCCTAAGAGAACAGTAACCCTAAACCTAATCCTAATCCTAAGAGAACACTAACCCTAACCCTAACCCTAACCCTAACCCTAAACCTAACCCTAACCCTAACCCTAACCCTAACCCTAACCCTAACCCTAACCCTAAGAGAACCCTAACCCTAACCCTAACCCTAACCCTAACCCTAACCCTAACCCTAACCCTAACCCTAACCCTAACCCTAACCCTAACCCTAACCCTAACCCTAAACCTAACCCTAACCCTAACCCTAACCCTAACCCTAACCCTAACCCTAACCCTAAGAGAACAGTAACCCTAAACCTAATCCTAATCCTAAGAGAACACTAACCCTAACCCTAACCCTAACCCTAACCCTAAACCTAACCCTAACCCTAACCCTAACCCTAACCCTAAGAGATCACTAACCCTAACCCTGACCCTAACCCTAACCCTCACCCTAAACCAAACCCAAAGTCTAACCCTAACCCTAACCCTAAGAGAACACTAACCCTAACCCTAACCCTAAACCTAACCCTAACCCTAACCCTAACCCTAACCCTAACCCTAACCCTAACCCTAACCCTAACCCTAACCCTAACCCTAACCCTAACCCTAACACTAACCCTAACCCTAACCCTAACCCTAACCCTAACCCTAACGCTAACTCTAACCCTAACCCTAACCCTAACCCTAACCCTAACCCTAACCCTAACCCTATGAGAACACTAACCTTAACCCTAACCCTAACCCTAACCCAAACCCTAACCCTAAGAGATCACTAACCCTAACCCTAACCCTAACCCTAACCCTAACTCTAACCCTAACCCTATCCCTAAGAGAACCCTTACCCTAACACTAAGAGAACCCTAACCCTAACCCTAACCCTAAGAGAACCCTAAACCTAACCCTAAACCTAACCCTTACCCTAACCGTAATCCTAACCCGAACCCTAACCCTAACCCTAACCCTAACCCTAACCGTAACAATAACCCTAACCCCAACCCAAACACTAACCCAAACCCTAAGAGAACCCTAACCCTAACCCCAACCCTAAGAGAACCCTAACCCTAACACTAACACTAAGAGATCACTAACCCTATCCCTAACCTTAACCCTAACCCTAACCCTAAACCAAATCCAAAGTCTAACCCTAACCCTAACCCTAAGAGAACACTAACCCTAACCCTAACCCTAACCCTAACCCTAACTCTAACCCTAAGAGAACCCTAACCCTAACTCTAACCCTAAGAGATCACTAACCCTAAACATAACCTTAACCCTAACCCTAAACCTAACCCTAACCCTAATCCTAACCCTAACACTAACCCTAACCCTAACCCTAACCCTAACCCTAAGAGAACACTAATCGTAAACCTAACCCTAACCCTAAACCTAACACTAACCTTAACCCTAACCCTAACCCTAAGAGATCACTAACCCTAACCCTAACCCTAACCCTAACCCTAACCTTAACCCTAACCCTAACCCTAACCCAAAGAGAACACTATACCTAACCCTAACCCT
>NC_140328.1:582500-592500 GCF_964211825.1 Aythya ferina
TAACCCTAATCCTTACCCTAAGAGAACCCTAACCCTAACCGTAAGAGAACCCTTACCCTAACCATAAGAGAACCCTAACCCTAACCCTAACCCTAACCCTAACAGAACACTAACTCTAACCCTTACCGTAACCCTAACCCTAACCCTAACCTTAAGAGAACACTAACCCTAACCCTAACCCTAAGAGAACACTAACCCTAACCCTAAGAGAACACTAACACTAACTCTAACCATAACCCTAACCCTAACCCTAACCCTAACCCTAACCCTAACCCTAACCCTAACCCTAACCCTAACCCTAACCCTAACCCTAACCGTAACCCTAAACCTAACCCTAAACCTAAACCTAACCCTAACACTAACCCTAACCCTAACCCTAACCCTAACCCTAACCCAAATTCTAACCCTAACCCTAACCCTAACCCTAATGCTAACCCTATCGCTAACCCTAACCCTAAACCTAACACTAACCTTAACCCTAAGAAAACACTAACCCTAAAACTAAAACTAACCCTAACCCTAACCCTAACCCTAACCCTAACCCTAACCCTAACCCTAACCCTAACCCTAACCCTAACCCTAACCCTAACCCTAACCATAACACTAACACTAACCCTACCCCTAAACCTAACCCTTACCATAACCATAACCATAACTCTAATCCTAAGAGAACCCTAACCTAACGCTAACCCTAAGAGAACCCTAACCCTAACCATAAGAGAACCCTAACCCTTACCCTAACCCTAACCCTAAGAGAACACTAACTCAAACCGTAACCGTAACCTTAACCCTAACCCTAACCCTAAGAGAACCCTAACCCTAAACCTAACACTAACCCTAACACTAAGAGAACACTAACGCTAACCATAAGAGAACCCTAAACCTAAACCTAAGGTAAGAGAACACTAACTCTAACCCTAACCGTAACACTAACCCTAACCCTAACCCTAACACTAACCTTAACCCTAACCCTCACCCTAACACTAACCCTAATGCTAAACCTATTCCTATATCTAACCCTAACCCTAACTCTAACCCTAACCCTAATAGAACAGTAACCATAACCCTAACCCTAACCCTAACCCTAACCCTAACCCTAACCCTAACCCTAACTTTAACCCTAACCCTAACCCTAAGAGAACCCTATCCCTAATCCTAAGAGAACCCTTACCCTAAACATGAGAGAACCCTAACCCTAACCCTAACCCTAAGAGAACACTAACTCAAACCGTAACCGTAACACTAACCCTAACCCTAACCCTAAGAGAACCCTAACCCTAAACCTAACCCTAACCCTAACCCAAACCTTAACCCTAACCCTAACCCTAACCCTAACCCTAAACCTAAACCTAACCTTAACTCTAACCCTAACCTTAAGAGAACCCTAACGCTAACCCTAACCCTAAACCTAACCCTAACACTAACCCTAATGCTAAAACTATTCCTATATCTAACCCTAACCCTAACTCTAACCCTAACCCTAACAGAACACTAACTCTAACCCTAACCGTAACCCTAACCCTAACCCTAACACTAAGAGAACACTAACCCTAACTCTAACCATAACCCTAACCCTAACCCTAACCGTAACCCTAACCCTACCCCTACCTTTAATTCTAACCGTAAACCTAACCCTAATCCTAAACTTATCCCTAACCCTAACCCTAAACCTAACACTAACCCTAACCCTAAGAGAACACTAACCCTAACCCTAAACCTAACCCTAAACCTAACCCTAACCCTAACCCTAAACCTAAACCGAACCCTAACCCTAACACTAACCCTAACCCTAACCATAACCATAACCATAACCCTAACCCTAAGAGAACCCTAACCCTAACCCTAACCGTAAGAGAACCCTTGCCCTAACCATAAGAGAACCCTAACCCTAACCCTAACCCTAATAGAACACTAACTCTAAGCCTAAACGTAACCCTAACCCTAACCCTAACCCTAAGAGAACCCTTACCCTAAACCTAACTCTAACCCTAATGCTAACCCTAAACCTAAACCTAACCCAAACTCTAACCCTAACCCAAAGAGAACACTAACACTAACCCTAACCCTAACCCTAACCCTAACCGTAACACTAATCCAAATCTAACCCTAACCCTAACCCTAACCCTAGCCCTAACCCTAACCCTAAACTTAACCCTAACCCTAACTCTAAGAGAACGCTAACCCTACCCCTAACCATAACCCTAACCCAAAGAGAACACTAACCCTAACCCTAACCCTAACTCTAAGAGAACGCTAACCCTAACCCTAACCCTAACCCTAAACCAAAGAGAACACTAACCCTAACCCTAACCCTAACCCTAACCCTAACCCTAACCCTAACCCTAAGAGAACACTAACCCTAACCTTAACCCTAACCCTAACACTAACCCTAACCCTAACCCTAACCCTAACCCTAACCCTAACCCTAACCCTAACCCTAACCCTAACCCTAACGCTAATCCTAACCCTAACCCTAATCCTAACCTAACCCTAACCCTAAACCTAACCCTAACCTTAAACATAACCCTAACCCTAACCCTAACCTTAACCCTAACCATAACCCTAACCCTTACCCTAACCCTAACCCTAACCGAACACTAACCCTAACTCTAACCCTAACCCTAAACCTAACCCTAACCCTAACCCTAAACCTTACCCTAACCCTAACCCTAACCCTAACCCTAACCCTAACCCTAACCCTAACCCTATCCCTAAACCTAACCCTAACCCTAACCCAAACCCTAACCCTAACCCAGCCCTCTCCCTAACCCTAACCATAACCCTAACCCTAACCCTAACCCTAACCCTAACCCTAACCCTAACCCTAACCCTAACCCTTACCCTAAACCTAACTCTAACCCTAACCCTAACCCTTACCCTAAGAGAACACTAAACCTAACCCTAAATCTAACCCTAACCCGAACCCTAACCCTAACCCTTAAACTAACCCTAACCCTAAGAGAACACTAACCCTAACCCTAACCCTAACCCTAACCCTAACCCTAACCCTAACCCTAACCCTAATGCTAAACCTATTCCTATATCTAACCCTAACCCTAATTCTAATCCTAACCCTAATAGAACAGTAACCCTAACCCTAACCCTAACCCTAACAATAACCCTAAACCTAACCCTAACCCTAAGGGAACCCTAACCCTAACCCTAAGAGAACCCTTACCCTAACCATTAGAGAACGTTAACCCTAACCCTAACCCTAACCCTAAGAGAACACTAACCCTAACCCTAAGAGAACACTAACCCTAACCCTAACCCTAACCCTAACCCTAACCCAAACACTAACCATAACCCTAACCCTAATGCTAAACCTATTCCTATATCTAACCCTAACCCTAATTCTAATCCTAACCCTAATAGAACAGTAACCCTAACCCTAACCCTAACCCTAACAATAACCCTAAACCTAACCCTAACCCTAAGGGAACCCTAACCCTAACCCTAACCCTAAGAGAACCCTTACCCTAACCATTAGAGAACGCTAACCCTAACCCTAACCCTAACCCTAAGAGAACACTAACCCTAAACCTAAGAGAACACTAACCCTAACCCTAACCCTAACCCTAACCCAAACACTAACCATAACCCTAACCCTAACCCTAATGCTAAATCTATTCCTATATCTAACCCTAACCCTAATTCTAACACTAACACTAATAGAACAGTAAACCTAACGCTAACCCTAACCGTAACCCTATCCCTAAACCTAACCCTAACCCTAAGCCTAACCCTAACCCTAACCCTAACCCTAAAGCTAAACATATTCCTTTATATAACCCTAACCCTAATTCTAATGCTAACCCTAATACAACAGTAACCCTAACCCTAACCCTAACCATAAACCTAACCCTAACTCTAAGAGAACCCTTACCCTAACCATTATAGAACCCTAACCCTAACCCTAACCCTAACCCTAAGAGAACACAAACTCTAACCCTAACCGTAACCCTAACCCTAACCCTTAGAGAACACTAACCCTAACCCTAACCCTAAGAGAACACTAACCCTAACCCTAAGAGAACACTAACTGTAATCCTAACCGTAACCCTAACCCTAACCCTAACCCTAAGAGAACCCTAACCCTAACCCTAACCCTAACCCTAACCCTAAACCTAACCCTAACCCTAACCCTAACCGTAACCCTAACCCTAACCCTAACCCTAACCCTAACCCTAACCTTAACCCTAACACTAACCCTAACCCTAACCCTAACCCTAACCCTAACGCGAACCCTAAACATAACCCTAACCCTAACCCTAACCCTGAGAGAACACAAACCCTAACCCTAACCCTATCCCGAACCCTATCCCTAAACCTAACCCTAACCCTAACACTAACCCTAACCCTAACCCAGCCCTCTCCCTAACCCTAACCCTAACCCTAACCCTAACCCTAACCCTAACCCTAACCCTAACCCTAATGCTAAACCTATTCCTATATCTAACCCTAACCCTAATTCTAACACTAACCCTAATAGAACAGTAACCCTAAGGCTAACCCTAACCGTAACCCTATCCCTAAACCTAACCCTAACCCTAAACCTAACCCTAACCCTAACCCTAACCCTAACCCTAACCCTAACCCAGCCCTCTCCCTAACCCTAACCCTAACGCTAACCCTAACCCTAACCCTAACCCTAACCCTAACCCTAACCCTAACCCTAACCCTAACCCTAAGAGAACACTAAACCTAACCCTAACCCTAACCCTAACCCGAACCCTAACCCTAACCCTAACCCTAACCCTTACCCTAAGAGAACAATAAACCTAACCCTAACCCTAACCCGAACCCGAACCCTAACCCTAACCCTAAAAATAACCCTAACCCTAAGAGAACCCTAATCCTAACCCTAACCCTAACCCTAACCTTAACCCTAACCCTAACGCTAACCCTAACCCTAACCCTAACCCTAACCCTAATGCTAAACATATTCCTATATCTAACCCTAACCCTAATTCTAATCCTAACCCTAATACAACAGTAACCCTAACCGTAACCCTAACCATAAACCTAACCCTAACTCTAAGAGAACCCTTACCCTAACCATTATAGAACCCTAACCCTAACCCTAACCCTAACCCTAAGAGAACACAAACTCTAAACCTAACCGTAACCCTAACCCTAACCCTTAGAGAACACTAACCCTAACCCTAACCCTAAGAGAACACTAACCCTAACCCTAAGAGAACACTAACTGTAATCCTAACCGTAACCCTAACCCTAACCCTAACCCTAAGAGAACCCTAACCCTAACCCTAACCCTAACCCTAAACCTAACCCTAACCCTAACCCTAACCCTAACCCTAACCCTAACCCTAACACTAACCCTAACCCTAACCCTAACCCTAACCCTAACCTTAACCCTAACACTAACCCTAACCCTAACCCTAACCCTAACGCGAACCCTAAACCTAACCCTAACCCTAACCCTAACCCTGAGAGAACACAAACCCTAACCCTAACCCTATCCCGAACCCTATCCCTAAACCTAACCCTAACCCTAACCCTAACCCTAACCCTAACCCTAACCCAGCCCTCTCCCTAACCCTAAACGTAACCCTAACCCTAACCCTAACCCTAACCCTAACCATAACCCTAAACCTAACCCTAACCCTAAACCTAACCCTAACCCTAACCCTAACCCAACCCCTATGAGAACCCTAACCCTAACCATAAGAGAACCCAAACCCTAACCTTAAGCCTAAGAGAACACTAACTATAACCCTAACCGTAACACTAACCCTAACCCTAAACCTAACCCTAACCCTAACCCAAATTCTAACCCTAACCCTAACCCTAACCCTAATGCTAACCCTATCGCTAACCCTAACCCTAAACCTAACACTAACCTTAACCCTAAGAAAACACTAACCCTAAAACTAAAACTAACCCTAACCCTAACCCTAACCCTAACCCTAACCCTAACCCTAACCCTAACCCTAACCCTAACCCTAACCCTAACCCTAACCCTAACCATAACACTAACACTAACCCTACCCCTAAACCTAACCCTTACCATAACCATAACCATAACTCTAATCCTAAGAGAACCCTAACCTAACGCTAACCCTAAGAGAACCCTAACCCTAACCATAAGAGAACCCTAACCCTTACCCTAACCCTAACCCTAAGAGAACACTAACTCAAACCGTAACCGTAACCTTAACCCTAACCCTAACCCTAAGAGAACCCTAACCCTAAACCTAACACTAACCCTAACACTAAGAGAACACTAACGCTAACCATAAGAGAACCCTAAACCTAAACCTAAGGTAAGAGAACACTAACTCTAACCCTAACCGTAACACTAACCCTAACCCTAACCCTAACACTAACCTTAACCCTAACCCTCACCCTAACACTAACCCTAATGCTAAACCTATTCCTATATCTAACCCTAACCCTAACTCTAACCCTAACCCTAATAGAACAGTAACCATAACCCTAACCCTAACCCTAACCCTAACCCTAACCCTAACCCTAACCCTAACTTTAACCCTAACCCTAACCCTAAGAGAACCCTATCCCTAATCCTAAGAGAACCCTTACCCTAAACATGAGAGAACCCTAACCCTAACCCTAACCCTAAGAGAACACTAACTCAAACCGTAACCGTAACACTAACCCTAACCCTAACCCTAAGAGAACCCTAACCCTAAACCTAACCCTAACCCTAACCCAAACCTTAACCCTAACCCTAACCCTAACCCTAACCCTAAACCTAAACCTAACCTTAACTCTAACCCTAACCTTAAGAGAACCCTAACGCTAACCCTAACCCTAAACCTAACCCTAACACTAACCCTAATGCTAAAACTATTCCTATATCTAACCCTAACCCTAACTCTAACCCTAACCCTAACAGAACACTAACTCTAACCCTAACCGTAACCCTAACCCTAACCCTAACACTAAGAGAACACTAACCCTAACTCTAACCATAACCCTAACCCTAACCCTAACCGTAACCCTAACCCTACCCCTACCTTTAATTCTAACCGTAAACCTAACCCTAATCCTAAACTTATCCCTAACCCTAACCCTAAACCTAACACTAACCCTAACCCTAAGAGAACACTAACCCTAACCCTAAACCTAACCCTAAACCTAACCCTAACCCTAACCCTAAACCTAAACCGAACCCTAACCCTAACACTAACCCTAACCCTAACCATAACCATAACCATAACCCTAACCCTAAGAGAACCCTAACCCTAACCCTAACCGTAAGAGAACCCTTGCCCTAACCATAAGAGAACCCTAACCCTAACCCTAACCCTAATAGAACACTAACTCTAAGCCTAAACGTAACCCTAACCCTAACCCTAACCCTAAGAGAACCCTTACCCTAAACCTAACTCTAACCCTAATGCTAACCCTAAACCTAAACCTAACCCAAACTCTAACCCTAACCCAAAGAGAACACTAACACTAACCCTAACCCTAACCCTAACCCTAACCGTAACACTAATCCAAATCTAACCCTAACCCTAACCCTAACCCTAGCCCTAACCCTAACCCTAAACTTAACCCTAACCCTAACTCTAAGAGAACGCTAACCCTACCCCTAACCATAACCCTAACCCAAAGAGAACACTAACCCTAACCCTAACCCTAACTCTAAGAGAACGCTAACCCTAACCCTAACCCTAACCCTAAACCAAAGAGAACACTAACCCTAACCCTAACCCTAACCCTAACCCTAACCCTAACCCTAACCCTAAGAGAACACTAACCCTAACCTTAACCCTAACCCTAACACTAACCCTAACCCTAACCCTAACCCTAACCCTAACCCTAACCCTAACCCTAACCCTAACCCTAACCCTAACGCTAATCCTAACCCTAACCCTAATCCTAACCTAACCCTAACCCTAAACCTAACCCTAACCTTAAACATAACCCTAACCCTAACCCTAACCTTAACCCTAACCATAACCCTAACCCTTACCCTAACCCTAACCCTAACCGAACACTAACCCTAACTCTAACCCTAACCCTAAACCTAACCCTAACCCTAACCCTAAACCTTACCCTAACCCTAACCCTAACCCTAACCCTAACCCTAACCCTAACCCTAACCCTATCCCTAAACCTAACCCTAACCCTAACCCAAACCCTAACCCTAACCCAGCCCTCTCCCTAACCCTAACCATAACCCTAACCCTAACCCTAACCCTAACCCTAACCCTAACCCTAACCCTAACCCTAACCCTTACCCTAAACCTAACTCTAACCCTAACCCTAACCCTTACCCTAAGAGAACACTAAACCTAACCCTAAATCTAACCCTAACCCGAACCCTAACCCTAACCCTTAAACTAACCCTAACCCTAAGAGAACACTAACCCTAACCCTAACCCTAACCCTAACCCTAACCCTAACCCTAACCCTAACCCTAATGCTAAACCTATTCCTATATCTAACCCTAACCCTAATTCTAATCCTAACCCTAATAGAACAGTAACCCTAACCCTAACCCTAACCCTAACAATAACCCTAAACCTAACCCTAACCCTAAGGGAACCCTAACCCTAACCCTAAGAGAACCCTTACCCTAACCATTAGAGAACGTTAACCCTAACCCTAACCCTAACCCTAAGAGAACACTAACCCTAACCCTAAGAGAACACTAACCCTAACCCTAACCCTAACCCTAACCCTAACCCAAACACTAACCATAACCCTAACCCTAATGCTAAACCTATTCCTATATCTAACCCTAACCCTAATTCTAATCCTAACCCTAATAGAACAGTAACCCTAACCCTAACCCTAACCCTAACAATAACCCTAAACCTAACCCTAACCCTAAGGGAACCCTAACCCTAACCCTAACCCTAAGAGAACCCTTACCCTAACCATTAGAGAACGCTAACCCTAACCCTAACCCTAACCCTAAGAGAACACTAACCCTAAACCTAAGAGAACACTAACCCTAACCCTAACCCTAACCCTAACCCAAACACTAACCATAACCCTAACCCTAACCCTAATGCTAAATCTATTCCTATATCTAACCCTAACCCTAATTCTAACACTAACACTAATAGAACAGTAAACCTAACGCTAACCCTAACCGTAACCCTATCCCTAAACCTAACCCTAACCCTAAGCCTAACCCTAACCCTAACCCTAACCCTAAAGCTAAACATATTCCTTTATATAACCCTAACCCTAATTCTAATGCTAACCCTAATACAACAGTAACCCTAACCCTAACCCTAACCATAAACCTAACCCTAACTCTAAGAGAACCCTTACCCTAACCATTATAGAACCCTAACCCTAACCCTAACCCTAACCCTAAGAGAACACAAACTCTAACCCTAACCGTAACCCTAACCCTAACCCTTAGAGAACACTAACCCTAACCCTAACCCTAAGAGAACACTAACCCTAACCCTAAGAGAACACTAACTGTAATCCTAACCGTAACCCTAACCCTAACCCTAACCCTAAGAGAACCCTAACCCTAACCCTAACCCTAACCCTAACCCTAAACCTAACCCTAACCCTAACCCTAACCGTAACCCTAACCCTAACCCTAACCCTAACCCTAACCCTAACCTTAACCCTAACACTAACCCTAACCCTAACCCTAACCCTAACCCTAACGCGAACCCTAAACATAACCCTAACCCTAACCCTAACCCTGAGAGAACACAAACCCTAACCCTAACCCTATCCCGAACCCTATCCCTAAACCTAACCCTAACCCTAACACTAACCCTAACCCTAACCCAGCCCTCTCCCTAACCCTAAACGTAACCCTAACCCTAACCCTAACCCTAACCCTAACCCTAACCCTAATGCTAAACCTATTCCTATATCTAACCCTAACCCTAATTCTAACACTAACCCTAATAGAACAGTAACCCTAAGGCTAACCCTAACCGTAACCCTATCCCTAAACCTAACCCTAACCCTAAACCTAACCCTAACCCTAACCCTAACCCTAACCCTAACCCTAACCCAGCCCTCT
>NC_140328.1:595000-597500 GCF_964211825.1 Aythya ferina
ATATCTAACCCTAACCCTAACTCTAACACTAACCCTAATAGAACAGTAACCCTAACCCTAACCCAAACCCTAACCCTAAGAGAACCCTAACCCTAACCCTAAGAGAACCCTTACCCTAACCATAAGAGAACACTAACAGTAACCCTAACCCTAACCCTAAGAGAACACTAACCCTAACCCTAACCCTAAGAGAACACTAACCCTAACCCTAAGAGAACACTAACCCTAACCTTAACCCGAACCCTAACCCTAACCCTTACTCTAACCCTAACCCTTACCCTAACCCTAACCCTAACCCTAACCCTAACCCTAACCCTAACCCTAACCCTAATCCTAACCCTAACCCTAATCCTAAACTAACCTAACCCTAACCCTAACCCTAACCGTAACCATAACCCTAAACCTAACCCTAACCCTAATCCTAACCCTAACCCTAACCCTAAACCTAATCCTAACCCTAACCCTAACCCTATCCCTAACCCTAAGAGAACCCTTACCCTTACCCTAACCCTAACCCTAACCGTAACCATAACCCTAAACCTAACCCTAACCCTAACCATAACCCTAACCCTAACCCTAACCCTAACCGAACACTAACCCTAACCCTAACCCTAACCCTAACCCTAACCCTAAACCTAAACCTTACCCTACCCTTAACCCTAAACCTAACCCTAACCCTAACTCTGACCCTAACCCTAACAGAACACTAACGCCAACGCTTACCCTAACCCTAACCCTAACCCTAACCCTAACCGTAACTCTAACCCTAACCCTAACCCTAACCCTAAACCTAATCCTAACCCTAACCCTAACCCTATCCCTAACCGTAAGAGAACCCTTACCCTTAACCTAACCCTAACCCTAACCATAAGAGAACCCTAACCCTAACCGTAAGAGATCCCTAACCCTAACCCTAAGCCTAAGAGAACACTAACTCTAACCCTAACCGTAACACTAACCCTAACCCTAACCCTAAGAAACCACTATCCCTAACCCTAACCCTAACCCTAACCCTAACACTTCCCCTAACCCTAATGCTAAACGTATTCCTATATCTAATCCTAATCCTAACTCTAACCCTAACCCTAATAGAACAGTAACCCTAACCCTAACCCTAACCCTAATCCTTACCCTAAGAGAACCCTAACCCTAACCGTAAGAGAACCCTTACCCTAACCATAAGAGAACCCTAACCCTAACCCTAACCCTAACCCTAACAGAACACTAACTCTAACCCTTACCGTAACCCTAACCCTAACCCTAACCTTAAGAGAACACTAACCCTAACCCTAACCCTAAGAGAACACTAACCCTAACCCTAAGAGAACACTAACACTAACTCTAACCATAACCCTAACCCTAACCCTAACCCTAACCCTAACCCTAACCCTAACCCTAACCCTAACCCTAACCCTAACCGTAACCCTAAACCTAACCCTAAACCTAAACCTAACCCTAACACTAACCCTAACCCTAACCCTAACCCTAACCCTAACCCAAATTCTAACCCTAACCCTAACCCTAACCCTAATGCTAACCCTATCGCTAACCCTAACCCTAAACCTAACACTAACCTTAACCCTAAGAAAACACTAACCCTAAAACTAAAACTAACCCTAACCCTAACCCTAACCCTAACCCTAACCCTAACCCTAACCCTAACCCTAACCCTAACCCTAACCCTAACCCTAACCCTAACCCTAACCATAACACTAACACTAACCCTACCCCTAAACCTAACCCTTACCATAACCATAACCATAACTCTAATCCTAAGAGAACCCTAACCTAACGCTAACCCTAAGAGAACCCTAACCCTAACCATAAGAGAACCCTAACCCTTACCCTAACCCTAACCCTAAGAGAACACTAACTCAAACCGTAACCGTAACCTTAACCCTAACCCTAACCCTAAGAGAACCCTAACCCTAAACCTAACACTAACCCTAACACTAAGAGAACACTAACGCTAACCATAAGAGAACCCTAAACCTAAACCTAAGGTAAGAGAACACTAACTCTAACCCTAACCGTAACACTAACCCTAACCCTAACCCTAACACTAACCTTAACCCTAACCCTCACCCTAACACTAACCCTAATGCTAAACCTATTCCTATATCTAACCCTAACCCTAACTCTAACCCTAACCCTAATAGAACAGTAACCATAACCCTAACCCTAACCCTAACCCTAACCCTAACCCTAACCCTAACCCTAACTTTAACCCTAACCCTAACCCTAAGAGAACCCTATCCCTAACCCTAAGAGAACCCTTACCCTAAACATGAGAGAACCCTAACCCTAACCCTAACCCTAAGAGAACACTAACTCAAACCGTAACCGTAACACTAACCCTAACCCTAACCCTAAGAGAACCCTAACCCTAAACCTAACCCTAACCCTAACCCAAACCTTAACCCTAACCCTAACCCTAACCCTAACCCTAAACCTAAACCTAACCTTAACTCTAACCCTAACCTTAAGAGAACCCTAACGC
>NC_140328.1:602500-607500 GCF_964211825.1 Aythya ferina
ACCCTAAGAGAACCCTAACCCTAATCCTAACCCTAAACCTAACCCTAACGCTAACCCTAAACCTAACCCTAACCCTAACCCTAAGAGAACACTAACCCTAACCCTAACCATAACCTTAACCCTAACCCTAAAACTAACCCTAATCCTAACAGAACACTAACCTTAACCCTAACCCTAACCCTAACCCTTACTCTAACCCTAACCCTAACCCTAACCCTAACCCTTAGAGAACCCTAACCCTAACCGTAAGAGAACCCTAACCCTAACCCTAACCCTAAGCCTAAGAGAACACTAACTCTAACCCTAACCGTAACACTAACCCTAACCCTAACACTAACAGAACACTAACCCTAACCCTAACCCTAAGAGAACACTAACCCTAACCCTAAGAAAACACTAATCCTAACCCTAACCCTAACCCTAACCCTAACCCTAACCCTAACCCTTACCCTAACCCTAATGCTAAACCTATTCCTATATCTAACCCTAAACCTAACTCTAACCCTAACCCTAATAGAACAGTAACCCTAAACCTAACCCTATCCCTAACCCTTACCCTAAGAGAACCCTAACCCTAAACCTAAGAGAACCCTTACCCTAACCATAAGAGAACCCTAACTCTAACCCTAACCCTAACCCTAACAGAACACTAACACTAACCCATACCGTAACCCTAACCCTAACCCTAACCATAAGAGAACACTAACCCTAACCCTAACCCTAAGAGAACACTAACCCTAACTCTAAGAGAACCCTAACCCTAACCCTAAGAGAACCCTTACCCTAACCCTAACCCTAACCCTAAGAGAACACTAACCCTAACCATAAGAGAACCCTAACCCTAACCCTAAACCTAATGCTAAACCTATTCCTGTATCTAACCCTAACCCTAACTCTAACCCTAACCCTAACCCTAACCCTAAGAGAACCCTAACCCTAACCCTAACAGAACACTTACTCTATCCCTAACCGTAACCCTAACCCTAACCCTAACCCTAAGAGAACACTAACCCTAACCCTCACCCTAACCCTAAACCTAACCCTAACCCTAATCCTAAACCTAACCCGAACCCTAACCCTAACCCTAACCCTAAACCAAAGAGAACACTAACCCTAACCCTAACCCCAACCCTAACCCTAACACTAACCCTAACCCTAACCCTAAACCTAACCCTAACGCTAACCCTAAACCTAACCCTAACCCTAACCCTAACCCTAACCCTAACACTAACCCTAACCCTAACCCTAACCCTAACTCTAACCCTAACCCTAACCCTAACCCTAACCCTAACTCTAACCCTAACCCTAACCCTAACCCTAACCCTAACCCTAACTCTTACCCTAAGAGAACACTAACACTAACCTTAACCCTAACCCTAACCCTAACCCTAAGAGAACCCTAAACCTAACCCTAACCCTTATCCTAACCTAACCCTAACCCTAACCCTAACCCTAACCCTAACCCTAAACGTAAACTTAACCCTAACCCCAAACCTAACCCTAAACCTAACCCCAACCCTAACCCCAACTATAAGCCGAACCCTAACCCTAACCCTAACCCTAAAACTAACCCTAACCTTAACAGAACACTAACACTAACCCTAACCCTAACCCTAAACCTAACCCTAACCCTAACCCTAACCCTAACCCTAAGAGAATCCTAACCCTAACCCTAAACCTAACCCTAACCCTGACCCTAACCCTTATACTAACACTAACCCTTACCCTAAACCTAACCCTAACACTAACCCTAACCCTAACCCTAACCCTAACCCTAAAACTAACTCTAACCCTTACAGAACACTAACCCTAACGCTAATCCTAACATTAACGCTAACCCTAAACCTAACCCTAAGAGAACCCTAACCCTAACCATAAGAGAACCCTAACCCTAATCCTAACCGTAACCCTAAAAGAACACTAACCCTAACCCTAACCCTAACTCTAAGAGAACGCTAACCCTAACCCTAACCCTAACCCTAAACCTAACCCTAAGAGAACCCTAACCCTAACCATAAGAGAACCCTAACCCTAATCCTAACCGTAACCCTAAAAGAACACTAACCCTAACCCTAACCCTAAACCTAAACCTAATGCTAAACCTATCCCTAACCCTAAACCTAACCCTAACCCTAACCCTAACTCTAAGAGAACGCTAACCCTAACCCTAACCCTAACCCTAAACCTAACCCTAACCCTAACCGTAACTCTAACCGTAACCCTAACCCTAACACTAAGAGAACCCTAACCCTAACCCTAACCCTAACCCTAATCCTAACCCTAACCCTAACCCTAACCCTAACCCTAACCCTAACCCTAACGCTAAACCTAACCCTTACCCTAACCCTAAGAGAACACTAAACCTAACCTTAACCCTAACCCCAACCCTAAGAGAACCCTAACCCTAACCCTAATCCTAACCCTAACCCTAACCCTAACCCTAACCCTAACCCTAACCCTAACCCTAACCCTAACCCTAACCCTTACCCTAACCCTAACCCTAAGAGAACCCTTACCCTAACCCTAACCCTAACCCTAACCCTAACCCTAACCCTAACCCTAACCCTAACCGTAAGAGAACCCTAACCCTAACCCTAAGCCTAAGAGAACACTAACTCTAACCCTAACCGTAACACTAACCCTAACCCTAACACTAACAGAACACTAACCCTAACCCTAAGAAACCACTAATCCTAACCCTAACCCTAACCCTAACCCTAATGCTAAACCTGTTCCTATATCTAACCCTAAACCTAACTATAACCCTAACCCTAATAGAACAGTAACCCTAAACCTAACCCTATCCCTAACCCTTACCCTAAGAGAACCCTAACCCTAACCCTGAGAGAACCCTTACCCTAACCATAAGAGAACCCTAACTCTAACCCTAACCCTAACCCTAACAGAACACTAACACTAACCCATACCGTAACCCTAACCCTAACCCTAACCATAAGAGAACACTAACCCTAACCCTAACCCTAAGAGAACACTAACCCTAACCCTAAGAGAACCCTAACCCTAACCCTAAGAGAACCCTTACCTTAACCCTAACCCTAACCCTAAGAGAACACTAACCCTAACCATAAGAGAACCCTAACCCTAACCCTAAGCCTAATAGAACACTATCTCTAACCCTAACCGAAACACTAACCCTAACCCTAACACTAAGAAAACACTAACCCTAACCCTAACCCTAAGAGAACATTAACCATAACCCTAAGAGAACACTAACCCTAACCCTAACCCTAAACCTAACCCTAACCCTAACCCTAACACTAACCCTAAACCTAACACTAACCCTAACCCTAACCCTAATGCTAAACCTATTCTTGTATCTAACCCTAACCCTAACTCTAACCCTAACCCTAACCCTAACCCTAAGAGAACCCTAACCCTAACCCTAAGAGAACCCTTACCCTAACCATAAGAGAACCCTAACCCTAACCCTAACAGAACACTAACTCTAACCCTAACCGTAACCCTAACCCTAAACCTAACCCTAAGAGAACACTAAACCTAACCCTCACCCTAACCCTAAACCTAACCCTAACCCTAATCCTAAACCTAACCCGAACCCTAACCCTAACCCTAACCCTAACCCTAACCCTAAACCTAAGAGAACACTAACTCTAACCCTAAACGTAACCCTTACCATAACCCTAAACCAAAGAGAACACTAACCCTAACCCTAACCCTAACCCTAACCGTAACCCCAACCCTAAACCTAACACTAACTCTAACCCTAACCCTAACCCTAAACCTAACCCTAACACTAACCCTAAACCTAACCCTAACCCTAACCCTAACCCTAACCCTAACACGAACCCTAACCCTAACCCTAACCCTAACCCTAACCCTAACTCTAACCCTAACCCTAACCCTAACCCTAACCCTAACTCTAACCCTAACCCTAACCCTAACCCTAACCCTAACCCTAACCCTAACTCTTACCCTAAGAGAACACTAACACTAACCTTAACCCTAACCCTAACCCTAACCCTAAGAGAACCCTAACCCTAACCCTAACCCTAATCCTAACCTAACCCTAACCCTAACCCTAACCCTAACCCTAACCCTAAACGTAAACTTAACCCTAACCCCAAACCTAACCCTAACCCTAACCCCAACCCTAACCCCAACTATAACCCTAACCCTAACCCTAACCCTAACCCTAAAACTAACCCTAACCCTAACAGAACACTAACCCTAACCTTAACCCGAACCCTAACCCTAACCCTAACCCTAACTCTAACCGTAAGAGAACACTAACCCTAACCTTAACCCTAACCCTAACCCTAACCCTAACCCTAACCCTAACCCTAATCCTAACCTAACCCTAACTCTAACCCTAACCCTTACCCTAACCCTAACCCTAAACGTAACCTTAACCCTAACCGCAACCCTAACCCTAACCCTAACCCCAACCCTAACCCTAACTATAACCCTAACCCTAACCCTCACCCTAAAACTAACCCTAACCCTAACAGAACACTAACCCTAACCCTAACCCTAACCCTAACCCTAAACCTAACCCTAACCCTAACCCTAACCCTAATACTAACACTAACACTTACCCTAAACCTAACCCTAACACTAACCCTAACCCTAACCCTAACCCTAACCCTAAAACTAACTCTAACCCTTACAGAACACTAACCCTAACGCTAAGCCTAACATTAACGCTAACCCTAAACCTAACCCTAAGAGAACCCTAACCCTAACCATAAGAGAACCCTAACCCTAATCCTAACCGTAACCCTAAAAGAACACTAACCCTAACCCTAACCCTAAACCTAAACCTAACCCTAACCCTAAACCAAAGAGAACACTAACCCTAACCCTAACCCTAACCCTAACCCTAACCCTAACCCTAACCCTAACCCTAACCCTAACCCTAACCCTAACCCTAACCCTAACCCAAACTCTAACCCTAACCCTAACCCTAATGCTAACCCTATCCCTAACTGTCGTGGTTTAACCCGGCTGGCAGCTAAACA
>NC_140328.1:642500-645000 GCF_964211825.1 Aythya ferina
CCCTAACCCTAACACTAAGAGAACACTAACCCTAATCCTAACCCTAAGAGAACACTAACCCTAACCCTAAGAAACCACTAATCCTAACCCTAACCCTAACCCTAACCCTAACCCTAACCCTTACCCTAACCCTAATGCTAAACCTGTTCCTATATCTAACCCTAAACCTAACTATAACCCTAACCCTAATAGAACAGTAACCCTAAACCTAACCCTATCCCTAACCCTTACCCTAAGAGAACCCTAACCCTAACCCTAAGAGAACCCTTACCCTAACCATAAGAGAACCCTAACTCTAACCCTAACCCTAACCCTAACAGAACACTAACACTAACCCATACCGTCACCCTAACCCTAACCATAACCATAAGAGAACACTAACCCTAACCCTAACCCTAAGAGAACACTAACTCTAATCCTAACCGTAACCCTAAAAGAACACTAACCCTAACCCTAACCCTAAACCTAAACCTAATGCTAAACCTATCCCTAACCCTAAACCTAACCCTAACCCTAACCCTAACTCTAAGAGAACGCTAACCCTAACCCTAACCCTAACCCTAAACCTAACCCTAAGAGAACCCTATCCCTAACCATAAGAGAACCCTAACCCTAATCCTAACCGTAACCCTAAAAGAACACTAACCCTAACCCTAACCCTATACCTAAACCTAATGCTAAACCTATCCCTAACCCTAAACCTAACCCTAACCCTAACCCTAACTCTAAGAGAACGCTAACCCTAACCCTAACCCTAAACCTAACCCTAACCCTAACCGTAACTCTAACCGTAACCCTAACCCTAACCCTAAGAGAACCCTAACCCTAACCCTAACCCTAACCCTAATCCTAACCCTAACCCTAACCCTAACCCTAACCCTAACCCTAACCCTAACGCTAAACCTAACCCTTACCCTAACCCTAAGAGAACACTAAACCTAACCTTAACCCTAACCCTAACCCTAAGAGAACCCTAACCCTAACCCTAATACTAACCCTAACCCTAACCCTAACCCTAACCCTAACCCTAACCCTAACCCTAACCCTAACCCTTACCATAACCCTAACCCTAAGAGAACCCTTACCCTAACCCTAACCCTAACCCTAACCCTAACCCTAACCCTAACCGTAAGAGAACCCTAACCCTAACCCTAAGCCTAAGAGAACACTAACTCTAACCCTAACCGTAACACTAACCCTAACCCTAACACTAAGAGAACACTAACCCTAACCCTAACCCTAAGAGAACACTAACCCTAACCCTAAGAAACCACTAATCCTAACCCTAACCCTAACCCTAACCCTAACCCTAATCCTTACCCTAACCCTAATGCTAAACCTGTTCCTATATCTAACCCTAAACCTAACTATAACCCTAACCCTAATAGAACAGTAACCCTAAACCTAACCCTATCCCTAACCCTTACCCTAAGAGAACCCTAACCCTAAACCTAAGAGAACCCTTACCCTAACCATAAGAGAACCCTAACTCTAACCCTAACCCTAACCCTAACAGAACACTAACACTAACCCATACCGTAACCCTAACCCTAACCCTAACCATAAGAGAACACTAACCCTAACCCTAACCCTAAGAGAACACTAACCCTAACCCTAAGAGAACCCTAACCCTAACCCTAAGAGAACCCTTACCTTAACCCTAACCCTAACCCTAAGAGAACACTAACCCTAACCATAAGAGAACCCTAACCCTAACCCTAAGCCTAATAGAACACTATCTCTAACCCTAACCGAAACACTAACCCTAACCCTAACACAAAGAGAACACTAACCCTAACCCTAACCCTAAGAGAACATTAACCATAACCCTAAGAGAACACTAACCCTAACCCTAACCCTAAACCTAACCCTAACCCTAACCCTAACACTAACCCTAAACCTAACACTAACCCTAACCCTAACCCTAATGCTAAACCTATTCTTGTATCTAACCCTAACCCTAACTCTAACCCTAACCCTAACCCTAACCCTAAGAGAACCCTAACCCTAACCCTAAGAGAACCCTTACCCTAACCATAAGAGAACCCTAACCCTAACCCTAACAGAACACTAACTCTAACCCTAACCGTAACCCTAACCCTAAACCTAACCCTAAGAGAACACTAAACCTAACCCTCACCCTAACCCTAAACCTAACCCTAACCCTAATCCTAAACCTAACCCGAACCCTAACCCTAACCCTAACCCTAACCCTAACCCTAACCCTAAACCTAAGAGAACACTAACTCTAACCCTAAACGTAACCCTTACCATAACCCTAAACCAAAGAGAACACTAACCCTAACCCTAACCCTAACCCTAATCCCAACCCTAAACCTAACACTAACTCTAACCCTAACCCTAACCCTAAACCTAACCCTAACACTAACCCTAAACCTAACCCTAACCCTAACCCTAACCCTAACCCTAACACGAACCCTAACCCTAACCCTAACCCTAACCCTAACCCTAACTCTAACCCTAACCCTAACCCTAACCC